>NC_091117.1:139485187-139735187 GCF_040183065.1 Periplaneta americana | reverse complement strand
AATGATATGAAATTTAATATTTAATATATTGTATTAATTAATTCATTAAAATAACAATTGTTTAGTAGATGTTAAACTTTATAAATAACTTGTTTTATATAATTAAGGTTTGTTATTATTACTATTATCATTATTATTATTATTGGCAGTAGTAGTAGTAGTAGTAGTAGTAGTAGTAGTAGTATTTATTTTTTACTATGTCAATTTTTTTGGCAGGTTCTTTATATTCAAGACTGGGAAATTTGCCTTTAATCCGGTATGTCTGCAATATTATTATTTTTTATTTGATAGTTATGTTTGGATGTATTTAGAAATCATTACTGTTACAGATAAAATAACTGAAACCACTGTAACTTTTTCCTATTTTTAAATCTCCTCAGTTTATTTTATAAGTGTTCGATATTTCAAAATTTTAATCTCTTTCTTTTTGTTTAAGGTAACAGAGGGGGAAGTAGTTTAACATTCACGATTTATATTTCCTTCGTGTATCTGTCTACTGAGATGTCTGGCTTGTAACCTGACGACTCACTGAATCGCATAAGAATTCTGGTGATTAAGATATTTTGCTAACTGTTTATGAATGATTTTTCCAATTAGGTTATGTCCATGTATGTTCATATAATCAATGAAACCAAGAATCACGTCCAATTTCAAGCATACACACAGTACAAAGTGCAAATTAATGTTCATAGCTCGAAAGGATACTGGATAAAAGATTTTTAAATCAATCTATGTTTATTATTACTAGGGGGCTGATGACCTAAAAATCTATTTAAAATGATCAATAAAATGCACTTAAAATAATGGAAAAATGACATAAAATGAAAATAAAATGACATTAAAATATTATTCACCGCACTCGCACCATAACTTCTTCAAAATTAGTGACCTTGCTTCAGTGACTGCCCTGCATGTGTCTGAGAGAGGAGGAAACTTCCTGGAATTAGACTAAGATAAAGGAAAAGAGCATGCAACAAAATTTAAGTTTTAAGGGAAAACTATAGATTTTAATGAGGGTTTACAATGTGTTTCAATCAGGAGTGGTCCATGTCAGTGCCTTCATTCTCCGTCTCCTCCTCCTCCTTCCGCTCTTCACTTTTGTTACCAGACCTACCAGATGGGGAAGGTGAATGACAAAACAAATTGTGGGCGCAGCGTGCATTTTTGCAATCTTTGTGTTAAAAATACTGTCTACAGTACATCCCTTCCGAATCATATTGGACACATGTCCTATTGTCCAGGAAACGATGAAAGTTCCCCCCCCCCCTTTCAAACATAAATTCTAAAGACACCTTCGTACCAACAAAAGAACAGTGACAGTCAAAGCTCTCACTTAAACTAAGCTGTTGTCAAGCATTTTATATTACTTCTGTTGTGTGAAGCCTTCAGTGAAATGAGGGATGGACTTCAAAGTTTGTTCTAAACTGTAAAACTCAATCTTCACTGTTATTCAATAGGTAATTATTAATAGGGCCTACTACTGACCTGTTTGCTTAGAAAAATATATAACAGGCCTGTATGTAAAGAAGGAAGTAAAAGACATTCAAAATGATCTAAAAGTTCAAAATATAAAAAATGGCAAAAAAAGCTGAAAAATGTAAAAAAATGACCTATTACTCGTAGTTCAAAAACGTAAAAAATGCAAAAAAATGCAATGTAAGAAATTAATTTTTTACGTTGCTATTAACATAGAAAGAATTTCTATGTTACTGGGCATCGTCGTAAGGTGAAGAATAAGAAAATGACTTTCCATCAATATCCGCCTCCTAATTATTACCCAACTCTAAATATTTACAACGCGGGAATTCTTGGTCACGTGGTTACTACGATTCAAGACCACCAATTACAGCGGCATAGAATAAACAAAAGAAAAGAAGAAACACATCTCTATGGAAATGAGGTAAATATTCACGTACTTCTCTGGACACGAACGCGGATCCATTGAATTGTAGCTCAAAACACCACCAATAACTCCGCCGAAATGCCATTACTACTTTACATGCCTATAGTAAAAAAAAAGAGAGGATGAGAGAGATAGAGATGTGGAACAGATGGACGATGTCCATATATAGAATGGAGCAACCAGATGATCTGAAGCTGGGTGGTGGTACCTATATATTCAATGAATGGAAGAGGCAGGAGAACATATCAGTTCTTATTTCACAACTAGAGAATTCTTCGTGAAATAGAGAATTTAATTCTGAGACATCGTAACATAATACACGGCTAGAAATAATTTCGTCTTACTCCTTTGAATGCAATATTATAAGAAGAAAAATAAAACTTCAAGATGACGTATTTTAAAACACGATTATTACAGAGAAATAAGAAAAGGGCGTGAGTTCCTACTCTCATTTTTTATATTAATACAAATAAGGTAATTTCAAACTGAAACTTGAAAATAATAAGGGATTCAATTCTTGAAACGGTAAAAAGAACCAGTCGTTTTGGAACTTTCACACAAACAGAGAAATTCAACATCCATTAACAGGGAATGTCTGATATAATTTTCGGATTGTTGGGTGAATATATGAATGGCTTGGAAACATTAGGTGAAAACATTATAAAACTTTATCTAATATTCAAGAATAGTATCATACTGCAAACAGCGTAACAGGCAGCGCAATGATCCACTTTATACACAATTTTCTATAGAGAAGGAAAATAGAAATAAACGCAAGTAATGCACTAATACAAGTAAGCATTACAAAATGAGGTACTCCGGGGATCCGTTTTCAGTGTCACACTACTTCAATAACCATCAATAATGCTGTGAGTCATATTAAAATCTCAACTAAAATTTATTTGCACACGATCTCAGAATTTTCTATTCAGGTACTAACATAATCACAATATCAATAACCAAAGAACCCTTTCAATAAACATTTCAATGAACCCAAGAATGGGCTAAACAAACTGGTTTAAACTTTTCGGTAACAAAGACGAAATGCACGAGCATAATTTTCACAGGAAGAAGAATAAATATAATCTCAACACTATGTAAGTATAAACAAGCTGGTTTAAACTTTTCGGCAACAAAGACGAAATGCACGAGGATAATTTTCACAGGAGGAAGAATAAATATAATCTCAACACTATATAAGTATAAACAAACTGGTTTAAACTTTTCGGCAACAAAGACGAAATGCACGAGCATAATTTTCACAGGAAGAAGAATAAATATAATCTCAACACTATGTAAGTATAAACAAGCTGGTTTAAACTTTTCGGCAACAAAGACGAAATGCACGAGGATAATTTTCACAGGAAGAATAATAAACAGGGAACGGATTTATATGGACTAAAAATATATGAAATATGTAAATATATATGTAGTTATTTTTACCAAAATATGGAATTAAATATGGATTTTTACCAAAATATGGAATTAAATATGGACTTAAAATTATAAAAAAATGACTATGTACGTTAAATATTGGTACATTTTAATCAAACTAAACAAAAAATATAATGGACGTACCTTATCTTCCAATGTAGTTTCAACAAAACACAATTTTTATTGTCTGTTACCATAACAATAGGTTACAAACATTTCTTTCAAGTGCTGAAAAGTGAATCTTCTTCTATTGTCTCTGAGGATAGATTTATACTGACTAAAAGAGCGTTCGACGTCACAAGAAGTAACTGGTACATAATTCAATTTCACAATGTCTGCTGGGGATAAGTCCAAGTTAATCTTCACTGTTGATTCACCACTCATCACAGCAACAACCTTTTGTAGTTCTTCATATCCAGGGTTTTTTGAAAGTACAGTGTCCACCTTAGCTCTTACTGCATCTGCAACTTTACCTCTACCACGATTCAGTTGTTCCACAGTACTATTTATAATTTCAAAACTTTCAGATAGTGAAAGGTGCCTATTTTGGAGACTTTTGAGCGTTTTTATGATGCATGAAAATGTATGCTGAATGTGAGCTAAGTCATTCTTCACACTTATGTCACAGGTAACTGTTTTCGCAGTATCAATTGAGACTGCATCTTCAGAGTCCAATGCAAGGAGAACATTGTTAATAGAGTCTATATGTTCGGCATAATATTCAACTGCTTCTAGCCATGTACCCCATCTAGTTAAAATTGGCTTTGGTGGCAATGGAATTTCAGGGTACATTTCTTTCAACACGTTAACTCTACTGGGAGCTTTGAGAAATACTTTTTTCACTGATGAAATCAACAAATCTACTTTAGGGAAATTGTCTCTGACCACTTCTGCCACACGATGAAATGCATGCGCCACACAAGTAAAATGAGTCAATTTAGGATATACAACAGATAATGCTTGTCCAGCTTTGACCATATAAGGGGCAGCATCGCTAATAAAGAATAACACATTATCGTACATAATACCCTTTGGCCACAGGATACCCATAGCTTCGTTGAACAGTTTAACTATAGTTTTGTTATTGCACTTTTCTAGAACATCACAATGTAAAAGAATTCGTTCAGAATATTGTTCACTTAACAAACCGATAACTACATTACCAACAAGTCTACCTTCTTTGTCGGGAGTCTCATCAATGGAAACCCAAATTGAACTATCTTTAATTTCATCTCTTATCTTCTGTATTGTCTCATCGTAGATGGATGGAGCATACGTCTTCCTAAGTGTTGACTCATCCGGGATTGTATGTTGAGTATATTTTTCAAGGAATTCCCTGAAGACCTTATTCTTTAGTTTGTAGAGAGGAATATCAGCAGAGATGAGAGAACGGCACAGGTCGATGTTAAACTCAGATCTTACATTCGATGTTGTTGGTTGTGTTAAAAACAATTGTCTCTGCTTGGAATTTAGTTGTTTGTTGGCCTGATGTTTACTAGTTGTAATGTGTTGTTGCACCAGGAACTTTTGTGTAGATGATACTGCACACTGACACAAATTACAAAATAATATTTTATTGTCAGTTGATAAACCATCTTCTTTAAATTCTGAAATGTAACTTGTTAGTTTTGATTTTAAATTGACTGAATGACGTACTTTTGGCATATTTACCGTCTTTATAGTATGATTTACAAAACTGAACCTATGTGTACTCTGACTGGCATTTAACTGTTGAGCTGCACAACTGAAGTCTGTTAAAAATTTTAAATTAAATTAATACAGTTTTGTAACTTACTTTCCCATTGTTGATAGGACTGCTAATTTTCAAATAACTCTGATGTTAAAGGGATTACTGAACATGTGTTTAAATCTCTATTGTTGAAATGTATTTTTAAAAGTTAATGGAATTTTGTTTTGTTTTATTGTTAAACCTAATATAATATGGACTGTTTTATATGAAATATGGAAAATATATGGAAATTAACGAAAATATGTACTAAACTCTAAAATATGGAAAAATATGGAAAATAAAAGTAGGATTTTTCAACCCTACACATTGTGAAACATAAAGATAATGCAAAATATAAATTATATTAGCTTTATAAGTAAATATGTATTTACATATAAATCCTTTCCCTGATAATAAATATAATCTCAACACTATGTAAGTATAAACAAACTGGTTTAAACTTTTCGGTAACAAAGACGAAATGCACGAGCATAATTTTCACAGGAAGAAGAATAAATGTAATCTCAACACTATGTAAGTATAAACAAGCTGGTTTAAACTTTTCGGCAACAAAGACGAAATGCACGAGCATAATTTTCACAAGAAGAAGAATAAATATAATCTCAACAGTATGTAAGTATAAACAACTGTAATATTGACATTGTACAAACCATAACAGTTTATTAATGGTTCTTTACTTCAAATTGGTCTTTATTGTACATGAATTGTTTATTGTAAAAACTCCACAAGTGTAAAAATTAAACTTGTACAAGAGAGACAAAAAACGTTGTACACTTGAAATAGGGTAAAGGTTGGTAAATTGTGATAGTCCTTTTTGAGAATTCATTACAATTTTACTGAGTGAGAGAAGGATCAGTTTTGTGCAGAAACTTGCCCAGGAACATTCCCTTAATACGTTGGCGCATAAAAATCGATTTTCCTCTCGCTCAGTAAAATCGTAATACATTCTCAAAAAAAAAAAAAAAAAAAAAAAAAAAGCTATCACAATATTATTCATATCACAATTTACCAACCTTTACCTTATATATAAGCTAATGTCCTTTCACCAATGTCATTCAGATGTAAACAATAAATTAATATACCGGTAATGAATTTATTAGGACACATTTTGGGACAGCTATGTAAACAAACTATTACAAAGTTTGTACAGAATTCCATCCAAATCAGCACCACATTTGGGCCTGAAACATGGGTTGTAGGAGAAAAGAAAAGAGGAGCAGAGGAAGAAAGAAGAAGAAACTGGGAGCACGTCGAATGGAATTTCTCAGACCTGAGCTTCCCAACTAAGGATTGCAAACGACATCAGTATAGCAAAATAAGTTCAATAGTAGTAATGAAAGTAGAAGTAAGAGTAGTTGTAGCAGTGGTAGTAGTAACATAGAAGCAAGGTAAACTAGTAATTAAAGTTGCTTGTGAAAGCAGTGATGAAGGAAGAGGAGAAAGCAACGTGAAAAGTTAGTATGACCTAAGGAAATGGTGTGGAGGGAAAATAAATCGGGACAAAAGAAAATTAAGACCTAAAGTACATTAGAAATGTGAAAAAGCAGTGAGGTTTAAAAGTGAAAATAGAGGGAAATGTGTAGTGAGGGGAAATGTGCCATAGAGGAGGGGTACAAGTTATAATAGAAGTATAATATTTTTGTGAGTATTGGGAGAGAAGTAAGGTTAGTAGAAGAAATGATGACGGACAAGAAAAGACATAGTGAAAGGAATGTAATAATAAATTAAAACAATATTTTATTAATCTAATAACTTGTACTACAGGTGTTGTAAAACAGGGAGACGGCACTATATACTAATTGTGAAGTTTCGCCTCAAGAAAAGGGTATTGCTTAATGACAAATTCATTCATTCATTCATTCATTCAATTAAAGTTACTTGTGAGAATTCCGCTGATAATGATGAAGACTATTCAGTGTTCAGTTTATCGGACTGGATAAAATTGTAGATACAGTCTAATAGGTGTGTTCCAACAAGCAATTCAGAACGCGTTACGAACTAATACCAACAATCTTTCGAAAATGTGGAAGTTGAGTACTTTCTCAGAAATAGCTCCAGATTTTACGTTGTTTGAACGTTTCTTGAACTATTCTTTAACGGCCTACTAAGTTTCTTCTCACATTAAAATTGTATTCATCCTCCGAACTTATTCATCATAAAATACAGTAATCACAATCACGTTTCAAATCACTCATGATCGACTATTTTTTAATTTTAACTACCCAGTCTCGAAGCGTTTTAACCTTAACCTCATATTATAACGTCTGCGCATGTGTGCGCAGTACAGAATCTCCAGTTCCTGCTCTTAATCGAAAAGCAATTTCACTCGTCCCGAATGAGTTCTAAAACAACTCAGAAGAAGAAGCTGGGAGTTCGGAACCGGCTCTGAATCAATTCAGTCATGCTGGAACGCACATTGGGTTACTGCTCATGAGTAAGCAATTCAGAATCGATTCTGAACCATGGTGGAACAAACCTAATATAATAACAATAAATAACTCGCCGAAACTTTATTGTTGGTAGAAGCCATAGAAACGAGTTCTTTACGGTCAAACCTCTGAACGCAAGATCATAAATCTATTCTTTATTAAAAATTACAGAGAAAAAGAGACTTTGGCAAATTGTCAAGAGGATCTACTGCTACCCAATACAATAATATGAAGCAAATGACTAATTATTTCGATGATAAGCAGAGTGAGTTGATGGAAATGTTCAATCAAAGGTAAAATTAGAAGTTTAACTTATGGAATGCATGAGAGGAGATACTGAAACATTATTGATGAATGTTGTTGACATATTTGCTTAGAAAATTGGGGATATTTTTCGGGTATGAGCTAATATTAAATATGAAA
Source organism: Periplaneta americana (assembly GCF_040183065.1). Taxonomy (NCBI): domain Eukaryota; kingdom Metazoa; phylum Arthropoda; class Insecta; order Blattodea; family Blattidae; genus Periplaneta; species Periplaneta americana. The sequence continues at coordinate 139,727,248 of NC_091117.1, read as the reverse complement.
TGTAACGTTCTATGACATATTATATTCCATGGAACAAGGTACTTGATTAACAATGAACAACATGGACAACAGAAACAGAAGCAAATAGATAGCGGTATGCATTATATTTTGAAGTTTATTATAATAAATTATAAATTAAAGTGTGAATACATCTTACGTTAAGTAAGTTTTGTAAGTTACACTTTCACACAAGTTATATTGCTGCAGGTTTATAGGGCATATCTGTGGAACCAGTCAATATAATTATTATTTTGTATATCGATATTACTATATAGCCACAATTATTCTTAAGTATATTAACAAATTCATGTTTTAGGTTTGCGACATTGTTCCATTACGTAACCCATTAAGGTTATACGAGATATTGTCCACTTGTTTTTTGCTTCAGTCATTTCCACTATGATGATTCTAAAATGGTGATAGTTTCAGAAATAACTGAAAAGTTGTGATTAATCATATTATTAAGCACGGACAATTCCTATCAAACTAACCGCGTTGCCTGGAGCTTGACAGGTCCTACTGCATGAGTGTCTTTGTACGCATCTGATGCATCGCGCAGCAGTGAACATACGTAATGCTACACGTTGCGGGCTGAAATAAGGGCTAAACCTTCGGAACCTATTCATTATATTAGATACATGGGTGGATGGTAGTTTGAATTTGATGGATGAATGGATGGGTAACATGTTGTGTATTTGGGTGGATGAACATGTTGTGCAAGTGAGTGAGTGAATGAATATTTTGGTTAGATTGGTGGACATACATGTGAGGCGATCGGTGGTTTGGCATTTCTTTTCCAGGTAGGATAGAGGATGGGTCCGTGCGTCAAAGTAATCATTATTTTATTGACCCATTGTGCGACCTATATTTGGGATGATAATTCCAAGAGCGACGGATGACTTAATTGGTACTAAAAATCCTGAGCTGATAAGGTGGGCCATCACATCAACCCTGACAACTAGGTCCGAGCCCCAGGCGAATATTTGATAGTAATAAGACCCAGAACCCGGAAACCCACGCGCTTAAATCAGAGAGCCGTACTAGCCCAAGATTTCATCTCAGCCTATTTTAACTACTTAATGACTAAGTACAGGAACGCCATTTCGTAACAAGTTATAAAATCACTCGGATGACCTAGAAAATGAAAGGGAACAACTCCAGTGAGCTCCACGGTAAAATACTAACTTTTACTCCGTTTGCATTTTATTTTTGGTTCATGGAAAATACAATACGGCATAATCTGAATATCTGCTGCTATCAAACCCTCTCGCCACTGCTGCAGCTGTAACTAACTGTTATGCACTAGTAATGCGCATTCGACACGTCGTAAAATAACACAGAAACAGATGATTCTCATATTCTCGTTATAATACAAATGGAGTGAACATTGGTATATATTTACGTGAACCAAATTTTGTGTTAAAACGAAGTACACATTACCATGGCTCACTGAAGGTGTATGTTTTCATTTTATAAGTTATCCGAGCTATTTTATAAAGTGCTACGAAATGGCGTTCCTATCTCTTTTGTGAAACTAACGGGCTCAGAAATGCATTATTAACTCAAAAAGATTGAATATAACTTTTTAAATAACCAACTTCAGAACGAGTAGATCCATAAACTGCAACGTGTTCATAATGTGTGTGTTCGTTTCATTTGTAATGTCCGCTACTACGATCACATTTCGCCTTCTTTCGGTAAGTTATAGTGGCTCAGTTAAACGAGAGAGAAAGTTACATTCCCTTTCTCTCTTATACTGAATTTTGCACATCTCTGCTCCCTCTTACTTATTTGTCCGATTCCACAATCTTTTTCGCTATAACAACTTAAATACTAGGTCACAATATGATAACACACTAGAAATACCACTCCACACATTATCTCTTTATTCTTCATCTTTCACTGTTGCTACTTCTTGTCACTGGAATTCTCTGCCGCCTGAAGTCAAGAGCTGCCGAATTTTAATTTCTTTTAAATGTAAATTAGAAAAATATCTTATGATGAGCTTCCAGACCTAACGCGTTGCAAATATTTAATGTAATGTATTCCACTGTATTTATTTTTATGTTTTGTTTCTTGCTTTAATTGTATAATCATGTAAATCGTGTTTATTTATCACTTAACACCAATATGTATTCCACTGTGTTGTTTTTTATTATTATTTTTATTATTAGTCTATTATTTTTTATTGTGTACATTTTATTAAATTGTCGGTTTCTGGTTTAATTATGTGAATTCTACTTACTTGTAATCTAATACTAATTTGTATTCCAATGTGTTTATTTTTATATTTACTGTGTACATGTTTTATTGACTTATCGGCTTCTGTTTTTGTGTGATTCGTATTTGATTTTAACAACATTAATATGTATTCCGCTATGTTTATTTTTATTTTATGAGGTAAATTTTTATGTAACTACCTCTTTTGATCTCATTATGTACCTGAATCGTATCAGTATGTATGTAATTACTTAAATCCGATCCAGTTGTATGTTCAACTATGTAAGCAAGTTTTAATCCTGGTTGAGTGTAAGAGAAGGCCTTAAAGCCTTAACTCTGCCAGGTTAAATAAAGCCATTATTATTATTATTATTATTATTATTATTATTATTATTATAATATTTATTCAATTTTTGGAATGCAGTGTAAGTCAATGGAACAGTACAAGTCTAAGAAATGATTGAATGAATTTCAAAATAATCTATTGGACAATATATGGAAGCTGCATCTACAAGGGCAGTGTCATGGTCGGATCGATGTTCATATATTATGCTTGAGTGTAGAAGAACTAAGAGAAACAACAGTGTTGCTTGACAACGAAAATTACGAAGTAAGTAACAACTATGAAGCAGATTGCAAGAATATATCCCAGTTTCAATCTCGCGCAGAAATAGCTCAAATTCGCGAAAAATTTAGGTAAAATATTGCTATAGAGTACTTGTTATTTCAACGAACTGTGCACACCTCTTGGTTCATCCGTATAAAGCTCACGACATTTATCACTATTAAAAATCACAACTGTCTTGATATTAATTTGGAATTTATATACCTGGTACATATATTAAGGTTACCAGACGTCCCCATTTCCTGGGGATAGTCTCCGAATTTTGCTTTTTGTCCCCAAACAAAATTTGTTCCCGAAATGTCCCCGAATTTAATAACTTGTCCCGCGGTATCCCCGGATTTTAAGTGTTAATTATAATAATTATTTTATGAAAATGCTGTTGAATGTCACTGTGTCTTTGGTATTCATTCACAAGATAAGATACCTGTGGAATGTATATCGCTGAGATGTCCTCCAGAAAGAGAAAAATTTGAAGAGGTATTCTAGCTATATTATTTTTCTTCCAATGTAAATATACTTGACCTGGATGAAATAATTTATTTTATGAAATTTCTTGTTTGAAGAAATATGTGACTTCAGAGAAAATAGCAAAGTAGAATAAAAAATGCTACTCTTTGCTCAAAATGGAGTGAATTTTTTTAATTTTTTCCGATAAAATGATTTTAAATGTGGAATTCCAGAAGTTGATCGAAATATCCCCGCATCTTCCTGGAAATAATGTTCAGTGAAGAACACTTTTTCTTCTATGAAAATGTTGTGGAGATCCGAAAAATACCAGCAGTTTAAGTAGTAGTTAAATAGAATGAATATTTTAATGTGTAAATACTTACTTACTTACTTACTTACAAATGGCTTTTAAGGAACCCGAAGGTTCATTGCCGCCCTCACATAAGCCCGCCAGCGGTCCCTATCCTGTGCAAGATTAATCCAGTCTCTATCATCATACCCCACCTCCCTCAAATCCATTTTAATATTATCCTCCCATCTACGTCTCGGCCTCCCTAAAGGTCTTTTTTTAATGTGTAAATAGAATGAGTATTTTAATTATTTACGGTGTTTAAAAACAATATAAGTGAATGGCAAAGTGACATTTCGTTAAAGGGAGTTTTTTTTCATATATCGATATCTGTTCCCGGAAATTGTAAAAAAAAAAATATATATGGTAATCTTAACATACATGCACGTATGCGATATATGATTGTTAAACTATAGAAGTTTCACTATTCCACTGTTCTGTTTTGCTTTGAGGCCGCCACAATCGTTATTGTAAATACTTGAGAATGGAATAATTACAGGCCTGGACCTACGATTTTCTGAAATTCATCTTCGACCGGGATTGAATTTTCATACTTATGATCCAGGTGTAAACAATGTAATCATTATGCCACATAGCAGTCCGATCAAAAACGACGAGGAATGAATTAAATATCTAAGAATAGTGATGAACAGTGAATAATGAAGAGTTAAGTGAATAATGAACGTGAACATATGCCAATAATTAAATATCAACCCCCTATACAGGGTGAGTCAGGAGGATGGGTGCATGGTTTGAGGGGTAATAATATTGATGATTCTGAACAAAAAAGTTTATATGAACATGTGTCCTGTTCTTAACGGTTTCGGAGAAAACTAATGGAAACAATGAGGCACGGGAAAAGTTCAGGTCGTAGTAAATTAAAACATTATTACCCTATGTTCTGTTTAATTGTGTACTTTTCTTTACACAACATGTTCGAAAAGTCCACCGTCAACTTCAATGCACTTTGCAGCTCTTGTAAACAGCTGCTGTGCTGCTGATCTGAGCTGATTCGGACATTCCTTTACATGAGCACAAGTATGTAAAATGCGAGTGAGAAGTTCTTCCTTTATTTCCACTTTGTGCTTGTAAACTTCCCCTTAAGCCAATCCCACACACGGTAATCCAATGGAGTAAGGTCGGGTGACCTCGGTGGCCAAGAAATTACTCCAACGCGACCGATCCAAGGCCCAGGATACGTTTCATTGATCCTACTACAACCTAATGTCGGTTCAGTTGCGTCCGCATGTGAGTGCTGATGAAGGATATGAGACTGACGCCCGTGATTTTCAAACAGCTGTATGTCAGATACTGTTAAGAACAGGACATATTATGTTCATATAAAATTTTTTGTTCAGTATCACCAATATTATCACCCCTCACAGCATGTACATTTCCTCCTGACTCACTCTGTATACATTCACAGAAACAAACAAAAAATCACAGAAAGAATACAATCAGCCGATAATTAATGGACATGCTATTATCAAGAATAAGATTGACGTTACTTGGAAACAGACCAAGTCTTCTAATTTATGAAGTGAAGAAGAAATTGATATTTGTTCCCAACACTTTCAAGCATTTTTCAATCTTTATTTAAAACATTTATGTAGCTAAGAGAATTTTGAGATAGCCTATCACGTTATTCCAAGGATTGGGCTATTCGACTAACCTATGTTTTATTTCCTATCGACCTCACGGATTCATTAGATTCTGAGTCACACGGGCAGCAGTTCTCACATAGAAGTACAGTAATTGTAAGTAAAATTAAGTAAAAAGCATAGCCTATTTATTAACAAGTTCAATCCTGCAGAGTAGATGTGCGGTTTACCCCTGAATGTCAGGTAATCATTCGTGTTTATGGTCTTTTGTATTTTTAGTTGGTAGTTATAATTTAATGAAGTTTAATGATTTTCTGATTTGTATATAGATTTATATATTTTTTACACGGGCAACAATTCGATTACTTCTTGTTTGACAGAGACTAATCGTACTCTTATTGATTTTGCTGAAGGTGAATCTTCTGTCGTGAATGTGGTAGAATGTAAGTGTGAACTTCGTCGAAATTTCAGAATCGAGGAGTGGAAAAAGTGCGGAAATAGTTTTGTCTCTAATAGGCCTACGTAATTACCATTTTACTTCCCACTTTATGCTATGCAATGTAACAAATCAAGAAAGAAATTATCTGCTTTGATTTGGAGTAAACTTCCAGTGTGTGTTGATAATTTCAAATAAAGAGCCAAGAAGTGGCGTGGACCGTGTAATAAGAACCTAAAAAGGGAGAGATTAAACTAAGGGAAAGAAGAAGAGAAGAAGAGCCAATAATTGTTAATTAAAGATTAGGCTTACTATCTTTCATATCCACATTAACCAGTAAATTGACTAGTAGATACTGGATGCAAGCGGTACCATTCATTAACTGAAGATAAATAATTGTGTACAAGCATACGGTTAGCCAGGTAGATAGACAACGTGCCTAAATTAACTTCTTTTGTATGAGGAATGTTCAGTTCCATGGAGATATTACAATATATTAGGCCTAATTCTAGTACAACCACAATTATTTTTCTCTGAACTTTGTGTAATGATCGAATAAAAATTATTGTACAAAATATATAATTCTGAAATCCATCATCTATAGTGTTATTGACGTATTATACAGGATGTGGAAAAATGACTTTTACAAGCTTTGAGGAGGTGATAGAACAAACTGAAATAATTTCAGTTCAGAAAGTAAGGATCGAAAGCGCTTAGTCACTTCCAGAGGGACCTAAATTCTAAATTCTTTGATGTTGTAACTCCTGACAGATAGGAAATCGTTTATCATTTGTGCCATTTGGTTTTCTCCAATGCAGGAGACTCTTATTATTCTGGCTATGTTTATTTGAACATACAGCATAGTCTCCGTCATGATTCTCTCACCTGAAAACAGCAATTTTTCCCGTTTACACTAAAAGTACAACACGTGTTTTTCGTGCTAGCCTAGAACATTATTTTGAGGTTATCACCAGCGTGAACATAGAATCTTTGAGTCTCTTTGCAACAGACGCACTCTTTGTTTGAATGTTGAAGGTGGAAACGTTGAGCTATTACGATTATGGAACCCTTTAAAACAGTTACAGTCATAAACCGTAGGCCTAGTAAAAGAAGTTACGCATACTGTTTTTATTTCACTTCTTTTTCGCCATAACAGACTTATCAGTACACCATGTGGCCATCCGAAAACTGTAAGCTGCCACCAATATTTAGCTTTGACATTTAGATATCTTGGCCTCTTACTTATGGTTTTTAAGGAACCCGGAGGTTCATTGCCGCCCTCACATAAGCCCGCCATCGGTCTCTATCCTGAGCAAGATTAATCCAGTCTCTACCATCATATCCCATCTCCCTCAAATCCATTTTAATATTATCCTTCTATCTACGTCTCGACTTCTCCAAAGGACTTTTTTCCTCCGGCCTCCCAGCTAACACTGTATATGCATTTATGGATTCGCCCATACGTGCTACATGCCCTGCCCATCTGAAATATCTGGATTTAATGTTCCTAATTATGCCAGGTGAAGAACAAAATGCATGCAGCTCTACGTTGTGTAACTTTCTCCATTCTCCTGTAATTTCATTCCTCTTAGCCCCAAATATTTTCCTAAGCATCTTATCTTGTCCCTAGAGAAGTAATATGGTGAGCATTTTCGACCCTATCCTTACTTTCTTACCTGGAATTGTTTAATTTTGATTTATTCTATCATCTCTCATAGTTTGTAAAAGTCATTTTTCTGCACCCGGTATAGATGATAATTTCTAACGTGGAAGCTACAAGTTTCTTCACAACCTGGTGATTCTGAAAGTGTGAAATCTGGAACCAATGTTTTCTTATTGTTTTCTTTCTTTTTCTTCTTATTTGTTCCTCTATTTCTTTGTCTCTCCTCCCTTTTGCGAGGTAATCTAAATAGAACACAGTTGATTTCCAGTCGTTCTTTAATCTAGTTGAATGTTTCTATGCCGTTGAGACACTCACAAGTATACATTTCCTTGAGATGAAGTCCAAATGTTGAGATGCTAACAAGAATTAATACACCGCCACGTTCTCTTGTCTGCCTGTCTGAAATCTATGTTGAGGTTCACTGGGTCTGCACACTATTTAAGGGGCGTCGACGTCACATAGTGTTGAAATCACAAGTTTCGACAAACTGCCAGCGGCACTTCTTCAAATAACAGTGCTGTAACTTCCTGCAAGAGCACACAGAACGCTGGTCTGACAGTGAGTGTGGTCCAAACAAACAAATGCTAAATATACTGCTCCAAAGAACAGAAGTTTCGAGTACCTTACAGGGATTGTGTTGGCTGATGTGAGTTTTTGGAGATCCTTTCCTTCCAAATGGGTATCACGCGATATCAACTTCGGTAGAGTCGAAACACTTCACTGTTCCTTCTGTTACTGAACTGCTGACGTTGAAAAACTATTGTGCTGGTACTTGAAGCTATTATACGACAAATTTACTACAAGGAATGTAAATCTGGAACGAAGTAAAATTAGATTATGAATGAAGTGATAATTTTTTCCCACAACACAGGCTATGACTACATAAAAGCAACGAAGGAAAGAAATATTGATTCCTGGCAAAAACATCATCAGTTTGTCTTTCTGTTTACAGTCTTTTCTATTATTGTGCTATTTATTCCATATTGAGTACCTATGGGTCAGTTTTTCCGATAGGTATATGACGTAGTAGTATTAGGACTGGTAGTACATTTTATTTAACGACGTTTTAAACTGCAGAGGTTAATCAGCGTCGGAATTCAACGTGGGTGACGCAAGAAATAGCCACAAATTTTGTCTGGAACACTTATCAGGTACAGTGTCCTTTTATGTACCGTAAATTTACAACATGAGTCCTCTAGTTTTACTGGTTTCCCCAAGGAAGCCATGCTATGGATTTTATCATCCTTTAAAATCTATCATCCTCGGCCAGGTTGAACCAGCGAACCTGGGATCCAGCAGCTAGCATGGTGGCCTCTAGATACCCGAGGACAACATTAGGAACCGACCAGTTATAGGGGAACAACTAAAAATACTCTGTTGGTCTGATTGCGTCAATTTTAAAAAGTGACACAATATACTATTCACATCTTTCCTAATTGTCAATCAATACTAGCACGTACTGATAGCAGTGATGCGTCAGATGACTTGTCAATCTGTAGCGACAATGGTTCAGATTAATGGAGGGAAACTCCAGACTCCGTCTCCAGCACAGCGGTAAGGATGAGTAACCTCCTACAACGAAGTTTTGCCAGTTGTAGGCCTATACCAACATTTTTCTTACCATAACATTGACAGGTCGTACGCTGTAACTTTTTCGAGAAACAGTTTGGATTCGAACGCAGAAAAGTAAAAGGAATTAAAAATGAAGAAAAAACCAACGGATTAAATTAGGACCTGGGAAGCGTAGTCGGTATAACGTTAGCCTTCTGTGCTCGATGTTATGGGATTGATCCCGGCCCAGGTCGATTGCATTTAAGTGTGCTTAAATGTGACAGGCTCATGTCAGTAGATTTACTAGCATGTAAAAGAATTCCTACGATCGATACACCGGCGACACTGATATAACCTTGGCAGTTGCGAGCGTCGTTAAATAAGCCATAATTGAATTAATCAATTTTAAATTAAGATACAGAAGCTGTTAGATTTCTATGGAAACTCAAAAACAGGAGTGGAGGTTGATGGTAATGTGCACATATTTTACAAACACATACTCAACCAATGTCAGAGTAGTTTGAGTACAGAAACACTTCTGTACCTACAATGATTTACAAATCATATCCTGATGATATGATTTTATCGCACTATGAAGAAAAATAGTTTTTTAGAGCATATTTTTCGAATAGATGTTTTGAAGTACTTTAAACTTTTTTGTCATTCAAATTCACCATCGTTTTATATTGGCATACTGTCGCTTAATCGTTCATATATGAAACTATCGGACAATTTTCTGACTTACTCTATAAAATATGTTAAACTTACCTTATTCACATGTGTTTTCTATCCTCTTCCTCATCCCCATCGAGGAAATCCTCTTGTTACTTAAAAAAAAACTGCAGCGCTTCTGATTTTTCTAACGCTCTCTGGAAGTCTTTTTACTGTAGCGTGTCAAGCATCCTTTGCTATTCGGTCTCGATTTTTTGTACCGTCTGGAAACGTCGCCTTTTGAGCTCCAGTTTCACTTTTGGAAACAAAATAAGTCACAAAGGCTAAATCTGGCGAGTACGGAGGATGTTGGACGACAGACATGTTGCTGGTTGTCAAAGCTATTTCGATTTTAGTGCAATATGAGCGGCAGAACTGTCGCGGTAAGGCAGTCATTTGAGATTGTGCCGAAGATCATCTCTCAGTCTCCTCAAGAGATATTCCAAATTCTTTACTGCTTTGAACATCTGGACAATTTTTACATCCAACGCATGTGCTGTACTTTAAAATGTGCTCGCAACAATGTATTCATAATAACATTAAAGCTGCACTGTAACAATTCAGTTCGCGCGGTAGAAATTCGCTTACTGAGCGACTTCACACCCTCTCAGCTTAGAGGGAACATTGAACAATGGCAAGGACCGAATCTGATTTCCTTTGATGAGATACCGTCAACTGGCTATATAGGCTATTGGGAATGAGTTCAAGCTTCTGCTGAAAGATATTAAAAAAAACTGCATACGGTTGAGTGAAATTGACTTGATATTAAAGTTCATAACCATGTCCTTGTATAATTGTTCAAACTGTGAAGTTCAGTAAAACACACAGAATAGTTCTATACCTACATATTTTTTTTAAAGGTATATTAAATTTAATAGAATGTGCAAAACATGACGATCACAGATAAAATAACGTATTTTAGTCGCATCTTATTAGTCAGTTATGCAGTTAGAAGAGTACATTTTAATTGTGTTTAATGCTGAATTGGTCATACAGCTATTTTGAAACTTTGAAACATTTTGTGATAGCTAAGACAGCAACAGGGCACACATTTCTGAAATAAGAAAGTTACCACAAATCAGTAATTTCTTGTCCTGTGTTGTCTCGGCGGTGGCCCTGTGCCGTCCTGACCACACGACCAGGTAGGCCCGCTATGTGTGCTTGTCAAGTTTTCGAAAAAAGAAGCTTAAATGTGACGAAGATGAAGGTGAAGAAAGATTAAAACTTTGAAAATGAGATTAAAAAACTTCGAGGGTGATAGATACCTGTAGGCATATTTAAATTCATCATTAAGATCGTCACTTGCACAGTGCAAGAGCTCGGATCCCTTCTCTTGCGAGGACTGCGCCAGTCCCACTTGATGTGCAGATTTTTAACATTTTTTTTGGCGTTCCTGACCTGTTCCTGTTCTGTCATGCATCTCCCCTCTCATGTGCATCCTCAGGTCCATTTTTGGCCTTTCCTTCAGTGGAATGGCGAAATTCGGAGATAAGTGACCAAGAGATTTAGAGCTCATATAAATTCAGTTTTTCTCAGCTCCAAATTCATGCAAGGACGCGTTTTCGCGTACCTTTTAAAAGCTTCCCTTCCAAATTTCCCATTGACAATGACAATGGAATGTAGAGATAACCTAATTTGATTCATGTGACAAAAAGTGTCTGTAGTGTCCAGCACAATTTCCTCTTCTTTGTTAGGTATTTTATTATTGGAATATTTACGCTATTTGTAATATGATATAAAGTGGTAAAATGCAAAAATTGGTTTTATTGATTTTTTAATGCTTTGGTTACGGTTTAAGTGAGTCTTCTCCGCTAGAATTCCAGCGATCCAGATCGTATTCCCAGCAGGAAGAATAACTTTGGATATTTATCTGTCTGTTCGTCTGTCTCTCCCTCTTTTTCTGTCTGTCTGTCTGACTGTTTGTATCTCTCTCTCTCTCTCTCTCTCTCTCTGAGATTAGATTTACTTGCTTTCTTAGTCTTATGCATATTTAATCTTGTATCAAGTGTTGATCCTTCTCCATCCTCATCGCAGGACTAAGGAGTGTGCTTCAGGAAATTCAGCTTAAATTCTTCATCCTCATAAAGTATGTAGGATGCTGCAAGCTAAGGGATTGAACCTAATCTTATTATTGCTAAGTATTGTTATGATTATGATAATGATTATTATTGTTATTATTACTATTATTATTATTATTATTATTATTATTATTATTATTATTATTATTATTATTTCACTTACTTTGTCCCAAAAGTCCCAGAGATTCTAGTAGTTAACAAACTGTTCATTGGAGACAGACAAGTTGCTTCTGCAAGAACATGCACATGGTTTCCTCCAGGTGGTTGAAACAAAGAAATCCACAGCAAGAAAAATGTGCTCAAGACAGAGTGTGAAAGTGGTCCTACAGGCCATGCATATATATCGTTGTTCCACCGAGGCAAACTGGACGAGGTGAAGGCCTCGGGAAGGCCAGTCACCTCGTCTAGTGTGTCGGTAAGGCGGGCACGACATCGGTTATTGCAGTCCCTATATATATTCCATTCTTACGATGAGTAAGGGGGATTACGCAACTCGACCTGTGGAGCCACTCTCAGACATTCTCCTTTTTGCTTCTCAGTGTTGGACTATCAAAACCGAATTTAGTCTTTTTCGGGTTCTTTGCTTCAGTTGATTGTAGCTTCTGAAAAGATATGCAATTCTTCATTGTATTCTTATCACCACCACCACCACCACCACCACCACCACCACCACCACCACCACCACCACCACCACCACCACCACCACCGACGTGATGTAGAAGTTAGATGCCAATTCCTTTTTCTCTTCCTGATCAGTTTCAGCATCATTCTTTCTTCACCCACTCTTTCCAACACAGCTTCATTTCTTATCTGTCTGTCCACTTCACACGTTCCATTCTTCTGTATATCTACATTTCAAATGCTTCTAGTCGCTTCTCTTCACTTCACTTAGTCGTAATGTCCAAGTTTCTGCCCCATACAATGCCACACTCCATACACTCACTAGTGTCTTCCTTAGTTCTTTTTCCAGAGATACGCAGAAGATGATCCTTTTTTTATTAAAAGCTTCCTTGGCCATTGCTATCCTCTTTTGACTTCCTGGCAGCAGCTCATGTTACTGCTTATAGTACACCCAAGCATTTGAAGCTGTTCACTTGCTCTGCTGTCTCATTTAGAATTCGCAAGTTTACTTTCCTTATTTTTCTTCCTATGACCATGCTCTTCGTCTTATTTGCATTTATCTTCATCCCATACTGCCCACAGCTGTCATTTAGCTCCAGTAGCATATCCTTTAGTGTCATTCCCTTTTCTGCTAACAACGCCATATCTTCAGCAAATCTTATGCACTTTATTCTTCTTCCTCCTACTATCACTCTTCCCATGTCCTGAAAACAATTCTTTAGTAAATTCTCCAAGTAGATGTTGAACAGGGTAGATGATAAAGGACATCTTGACGTACTCCTCTCCCAATTTCACTTCCCTCTGACATTTCGTCTCCTATCCTGACTTTCACTCGTTGTTTCACATAAAGATTACTGAACAGTCTTCTTTCTTTCTAATCCACTCCAATTTTCTTTAGGATCCCCATCAGATTATATATATATGACAAATAATGCAAAATAATGTAGTAAAGAATATCTGTAATGTATCGCATTTTCATACTTATAAAACATCTCTCATATTTACATATGATTGTAATTTTACAGACGATGACTTACGATCTGGTGGCATTTTAACTGCTTAACACTCCGAATGAACAAATGTAGTATACAAAACACAGACGCACTCAAAGCTCATACACGACCGTTGGTGGTTCGTGAACATGTTACAGCTAAACTCTTGAACCTGAATACTCCTCTATCAATGGTAAATGGATCTGATAAGGCGACAATCATAATATATTCATTGTTGCCAACTGAAACTGATGCATTACTCGAAATGTATAGGAAAGACACTTTACTATTCTAGCTATACAAAGTAAGAGATTTAGTAAATACTGTATCAATTTCTTTTTAATTAATTTCATATTTTAAAGAGCCGGGCTCTCATTCAGAGAGTCGCAACTTCAAACCCCAGAATACCACAATCCAGCTTTGAAATACTGATAAATGCTAATAAATTTTAAAGGAATAACTTTGAAACCACAAAATATGGAACATAGGCTATTTAAAATAAAACATTAAATTATATAAAGATATAATGTGAGTTTTTCTCAAATATGTAAAAATATGTACTTCGCTGTGACATTAGTCCTAATGTTTTTAGCTAAAATACAGTGGATTTCTGTTTTATTCAGGACAGAAATGTGGAGGTTTATCTGTCTGCTAGAATCTAGAGGACTGAGGTTTTTTTTATCTTATCCAATGACTTTATTTCACAGTATGGATGTCAATATTGATTTATAATCCTCATACGCGAGAGGCCGGAGCGAGAGAGAAAACCTAAACCATCAAACTAGATGATCGAATGACGATGATGGATGATGATGACAGATAATGGCAATGATAGATAATGATGATTATGGATAATGATCACAATAGTTGATGACGATGCAACATAGTTTGTATATGCAGTAAAATTCCTGAACAAGTTATTACCGTATTTTAATCATCTGCAGCTTCTACCAAAAGTTTAAAGACACCCCTTCAAAAGAGATATTTCACATTTGTTCTTACACTTATGTCAAAACCCCTAATATTTACACAGAGACCAAATTCCTACAAAAAAAAAAAATTTCTACTGCAAACCCAATCACTCCATCTTTAAAACTGTGGAATGTATAACAACTCTTCTGAAAAATTACACTTTTTGTAGGAAAAAAATAATTATCCCATTAATTAATTAATTCTGGAGTAATTAATTTTTCTCCTAAAAAAATGTAATTTTTCAATGAGGTTTCATAGCATAAAAATTGTTGTCTAACCCGCAGTTTGAAAGTTACAGAGATTGGGAATGCAGTAAAGAAATTTCATTTTTTCACAGGCGTTAGATCCCTATATAAAAATCAGGGGATTTCATATAATTGCAGGGTTGTTTCCGATCTCTGATAACGAATTTGAATGACGTCATGTGCGTGAGAAGTCACACAACAGCTGAACGTTGTCTGAATTGTGGCGCGAGGTGACAGACCAGTAGTGAGTGATCTCATAGTCAGAGTGCACGGCGACTCACAGCAGAAATTCTCAAGAAAATCGAGCCTTTTGGGAGGGGTACATTACGATCCTTCCCAATCCCAAGTTATAGTTAAGTGAAAATAAAATAAGCTTGTAATAAACAAGGTTTCGTTATTTCCAAGAAAGGCATCTTCTGTGTAGGTACTTAATAAGATTGGTAAAGCTCGAATGGAATTAAGTTAGATCATCTCGTGGGGTGCGGCGACTTGTGACGGGGGATGGATTTGCTCGCTTTTTCCACTCTGGAATTAATCCCATCCGAGTTTTGTCAGTCTTATTAGGTACGCACAAGATGCCTTTCTTGGAAATAACGAAACCATATGTTTTGCAGGCTCCTTTGATTTTGACGTAACTATACTTGGCATCGGAAAGAGTTGTTATGTACCCCTCCCAAAAAGGTTCGATTTTCTTGGGCATTGCTACTGTGATACATCGTGCACTCTGATTATGAAATCACTCACTACTGGTCTGTCACCTCTCGCCGCAATTCAACTGTCTGTGTGATTCCTGATGCACATGACGTCATTCAAATTCGTTATCAGAGATCGGAAACAGCCTGTATAATGACAGGAGTGAAACGTCTTTTTAAGAGATTTCCTTAAACTTTTGGTAGAAACTGTAGGTTACAATACATCATATGCAAATGAGAAAGATGTAACTCAATGTCTTTTTAATTTGCAATGATAGGTGTGATAACAGAAGTTATTAAATTATATTTAGTGAATAAATTTACGGGATTAAAAATGTAGCCTATAAAACATTGGCTGTGATGTGACAGTGAGGTCTGTACGATATGTGAGAGAGATGAAAGTCGGATCTAGGAGGTGGAAATAAATTTATGAGAAGAACAGTTTGGCTACACTTAATAAACGAAAATCAGATGTCACGGATAAATTAAATTAGCAACTCGTTATGAACTATAGTAATAATTACAGATTAAAATGGAAGCAACATATTTTACATATGTTACACTCGAACAATCCCTTCAGAATTTTTTGTTACCAACTGTTAGGACGAAGGAACTCAAGTAGACCATAAAAACCGTGGTGAGAGATCGTAATAGGGCGCACAGTCTTACAGATGGAAAAAAGACTTGATATTGATGATGACAATGATAAACGTATTATTTTACTCTCGCAGGAGGTTCTGTCTATGACTGGTATGTATTGCCCTATGAATTTTTTTATTGGGTTATTTTACGACGCTGTATCAATGTAGGTTATTTAGCGTCTGAATGATATGAAGGTGATAATGCCGGTGAAATGAGTCCGGGGTCCAACACCGAAAGTTACCCAGCATTTGCTCGTATTGGGTTGAGGGAAAACCCCGGAAAAAACCTCAGCCAGGTAACTTGCCCCGACCGGGACTCGAACCCGGGCCACTTAGTTTCGCAGCCAAACGCGCTGACCGTTACTCCACAGGTGTGGACTTGCCCTATGAAGAATTTGGAGTGGTGGTACTATGAATTCATTCACTCCACAGTTATGGGTGAAAAGCAGCTACTAATTCGATCTGTTATTTTTGCATCCGTTGAAAGGAGCCCCATTTCAGAATGTTCTTCCCATATGGTCACGTGATACTGAGGCAATAATGTTTAGTCACTTGCCAGTTTCCTTATTGTATGTATCACCAGTGATTTCAATCACTGAGTTATGAATTGAGAGAAGAGTAGAAAGATATAGAGGTGCTTGAAGCATGCAGGCTAAAGAAGTTTTTGTGCACCTGTGATGGAATGAGTTGCGTGCCAACTTCGCTACGAGGCTAAGTCGACCTCAGTATCCGCCACATCATGCATTCCTATCCAGCCTTCAAATTATATACCATACCTATGGTAGTGATCCGCCCTTCCTGATAGATCTATTTATGTAAACAATTTAAATTACGGTTTATTTAACGACGCTCGCAACTGCAGAGGTTATATCAGCGTCGCCGGTGTGCCGGAATTTTGTCCCGCAGGAGTTCTTTTACATGCCAGTAAATCTACTGACATAAGCCTGTCGCATTTAAACACACTTAAATGCCAACGACCTGGGCCGGGATCGAACCCGCAATCTCGAGCATAGAAGGCCAGCGCTATAGTAACTACGCTATGTATGAGTAGCTAAATCGCTTTCAGGAAAACAGGAACCTGTGAGAGCTTCGGTACGTTTTATACAGCTCTGTGAGTCATCTGGAACTCACTACCACTGTCATCTACTAATCTTTGGATAAACCACGACGAACATCTACTGCGACGGACGGCAGGTCTGACGTCACACACGCACACACACACACACACACAACACAACACAACACACAAAAAAAAACACACACACACACACAAAGTGCTATATTTTTATTTTGGTCAGTTATTTAACGACGCTGAATCGGCAATTACATTATTTAACATCGATGGAGTTGGTGATAGCAAGTTGGTATTTAGCGACATGAGTCCGAAGATTCGCCATAGGTTATCTGACATTTGCCTTACAGTTGAAAATCTAAAAAAAACAAACAAACAAACAAACAAAAAACATTCAGCTACATAATCAGCCCAAGCGGAATTGAGCCCACGCCCGGATCCCATGCCCGACTTGTTCAGCGACTATGTCACTGGCCAAATTCAGGAGAATATCTAGTTTCATTAAACCGCTAGAACCGCAAATGTCGTCTGGAGACAATATGAAGTCTTCCTTCAGGATTTATAACCAACAATAGACATTATCGTGCTTGCGAATTTCCTCGCTCTCATGTACTAGCTCTTAGATTAAGTCCATTTTCGGCTTATCCCTTTAAAAATTCTCTTAAGTTCGTTGAACGGAATGGTGAAATCAGAGTGAGACAAGTGGCCAATATTCATGGAGCTCACATAGATTTTTTCTCACAATCACGAATTCTCTTACAAGAACGCGCGAACGCGTACATTTTAATTTATTGTTTCTCCTCCCATTTTCCTTTCTTTCTTTCATTGATTCTTTCACGAACAGGGAGAGTCGCTGATCATTTAGTTAACGTGACGTGAAGTTACCACTTTAAATAACACAGAAGAAACACAAGGACATTTATATAGTCCTTATAGAAGGAACTATAGTATAACAGAAGATACAACGATGCTAAAGGATATGCTACTGAAGCTAAATGACAGCTGTGAGCAATATGGGATGAAGATAAATGTAAATAAGACGAAGAACATGATCATAGAAAGAAAAATGTAGAAGATAAACTTGCGAATTCTAAATGAGTCAGTAGAACAAGTGGACAGCTTCAAATACTTGGGATGTACTGTAAACAGTAACATGAGCTGCTGCCAAGAAGTCAAAAGGCGGATAGCAATGGCAAAGGAAGCTTTTAATAGAAAAAGGAGCATCTTCTACGGATCTCTGGAAAAAGAAGTAATGAAGAGACTAGTGTAGCGCTTTGTATGGAGTGTGGCATTGCATGGGGCAGAAACATGGACATTACGACGAAGTGAAGAAAAGCAAATAGAAGCATTTAAAATGTGGATATGGAGAAGAATGGAACGTGTGAAGTCGGCAGACAGAATAAGAAATGAAGCTGTGTTGGAAAGAGTGAATGAAGAAAGAATAATACTAAAACTGATCAGGAAGAGGAAATGGAATTGGTTGGGTCACATGCTGAGAAGAAACTGCCCACTAAAGGATGCACTGGAAGGAATGGTGAACAGGAGAAAAGTTCGGGGTAGAAGAATATATCAGATAATAGAAGACATTAAGATATATGGATGATATGAGGAAACAAAGAGGAAGGCAGAAAATAGGAAAGACAGGAGAAAACTGGATTTACAGTGAAAGACCTGCCCTTGGGCAGAACACTAAATAAATGAATGAATATGGAAGGGAGAAAATATTTCACTTCCTTTCCAGGGATCTTACCCAGATCGTTAGATTTATAACTGAAAACTCATTTCGAGTCACATCGGAGGATGATTACGTTTCCATATACGTATTGCGGTGAACAGGAGAATAGTTCGGGGCAGAAGAAGATATCAGACGATAGACAACATTAAGAACCGTGGATCGTATGCTGAGACTAAAAGGAAGGCAAAAAGTAGCAAATATTGGAGAATGCTGGGTTTACAGTGAAAGGTCTGTCCTTGGGCAGAAAACTGTGAATGAATGAATGAATGAATGAATGAATGAATGAATGAATGAATACGTTTTTCTATTTATTTTATATTCGTCAATGTTTTCAGTTCTGGTTAAGGGTTAAGTATGAAGGCACTACTATGCAAATTGGATATTATCTGTTCTCATGAAATAATGAAAATGGGGTGATGCGTCAATAATAATGTTATAACATAAAATCGAAAGAAATCGTGCCGAACACCGTCTTTATCCAACACAAATTGTACTTGGAACAGCCAGGGTTTGAACCTGGTTCCAGGCGTTGAAATTCTACAATTCAGACGTTCAGCTCAAGTTGCATAACATTTTTAAATAAAAGAAATAAATTAATGGATAGTTTTTCCGAAGAAGACAGTAAGCTATAAAGAGAGTACGGGTTCATCGTTTCTTACATACCCCTGGCGAAGTCCCTGATGAAATAAGTTCAAAACTGGACGGAGAAGTTTTGTAACGAATCTTCTAGAAAGGCTCTTAACAGCCATGTCCTTATTTGTACAGGAATAACATACGAAGGTCTCGATAGACGAGAATAGAAATATCCTAACTTAACAAAGTTCGTTGAACCTTATACGCAATTTCATGGGCATTGCACTTTGCTACTACGTCAGACGTGCATGCTATGCAGGAAGAAAAAAAAATAACATGAACACTTACTTTATGAAAATATTAATACCATGTAAGACACAACTTTTATCTTCATACAAATTTATTGTTCTCTACGTCTGAAGAAAATGAGATATCGTTAACACGAATTTAAACACGTAGTCAAAGAACATTTACGTCTTTGTTACTTCTTCAAGGAGAATGAAGGCAATTAACTATTATGGAGTAAGGAGGAGCACGTTTGGTAACTAAACGTTGTTTTGTTAGGTTTCTTATATATTTAAAAACACAAAGAGAACAAAGGAAATACAAGGAGAACAGGGAGTATATAAGAAGAACAAGGAGAATACGAGAACAAGGGAAATACAAAGAGATGGGGAATATAAGGTGAACAAGGGGAATATAAGAAAAACAAGGAATACATAAAAAGAATTGGGAATATAGTTGCAACTAGGGGAATACAAGAAGAACAAGGTGAATGTAAGGAGAACAAGGGGAATGCAACAAGAACAAGGGGACGTTCAAGAAAACAAGTGACGACTAGGAGAAGAAAAGGAAGAAAAGGAGAACCAGGAGAGTACAGGGAGAACAAGGGAAACTACAAGGATATCAAGAGGAACACAAGGAGAACAAGGCGACGGTCAATTCTCAAGTTATCCTCCCCATACCTAGTAAATACAATGGAGTAATTAGCTCTATATTAAAATACATTGGAAATTAAGAATCATACTTTCTGGAGTGTTAGGTGGCTGGAAAACAAATTATTGTTCGCTCATCACAAAATTAATTACCCGCTTACATAAAAATCGGAATACATTAATACCTACATACACCCATAGATCAACGCAGTTTTATTTCATCTTACCACTGATTTTAAACGATCACAGAAAATTAGTGGATTATTTTGAATTTCATATTTTTGTATTATTCATACAAATAAAAACAGAAACAATGGAACATATTATAACGGATGTACGCCTGGAAACAGGTTTCGCTTAGTACGGCTCTGTTCGAAAAGTGACATGGGCAAGTGACAGCCCTCTTAGCGATGGTTCGGTAATAAAATCTAGCGAATTATGCATTACATTACAAACGTAATTTGTTGGTTTACCTTATAATAAGTGCTGACGCTGACCACCATCCTCTCTAATACACATTTCACATCTTTTGAAAATATTTATAGACACACATTGGATTTCGTCTCTAACTATAAAATTGAACCCTAGGCACATGGTCCGTTTCATTCAAAGTATGAACGACTTTTGTTCTATAAGGCTTTACTTTTAACAATTGCGTCCATTTCCAAGCTTATAAATTTCTTAACGATTTAGTGGAAGACTGTTGTAGCCTAGCCCATGGCATCAAGTTTTTCTTCAGTTAGAACTTGATTTATGTCCCCTCCTTTTTATTTAAAAATTGACTAGTTTCTGTCACTCTTTTCTCGAAATTTGGTATTGTTGAATTAGATGGTTGCTGAACGCTATTATATTTCCGTAGAAATATAGTGTGACATTTTTGTACGATTTCTATGTAACATAAGTATCATAAATCACGTTCGATTTGTAAAAACAACAACTGCATTTACTTGAGTAAAACCGGTTACCTGACGAACGTTCTATTTTTTTTTTGTCCAATTGTCCACCCCGTGGTTATAAAATAAACTATATCTGTTAAAATACAGGATGATTCATAAGCATCTGTACAAACTTTGTGGGTGTAATGTAGAGTTAAAATAAAACTAAAATGTTCTACAGTATAAAAGTTATCCTGCAAATCCTTACTTCCAGAGTTATGATGCATCTTGCTAGGCATCAAGACATGGGCCAGTAAAGCCTTTCGAGTTCGAATCCGGCCTGGGATTTTTCATTGAAAAATAAAAATCCATAGTGACACTTGTGGCAGACAAGGTCGGAGTTGGGGGTTTATCTCCGGGTTCTCCCGTTTCCCCATATGAGCCAACTGCATCATTCCGTCAACATTTCCCTATTCTGTCATCATCCCATAGCATTCCACGAACGCAGGCTGGCGACGAACGGAGGGACGAGTGGGGTTGCCTGCTCGAAACCTGAGTACGCAGTGAACCTTAGTGAAGTCAGGCGGTGTGAGTTTGAAAATGCGCCTAACTTGAGGGTTAGAGCAATAGATCTTAAAAGGTCGCAGTGCTGTAGTGTCATAGTGTTTACTGTCTATTAATTAATGTATTTATATTGTAACTATGACTCATGCCTACTACTACTTCTTTAAAATTGCGTATTATCTCTACATAATGTATTTCACATGTAATAAACTACAATCCTAATATACCAAAGGGCAAAATAGGGTTTCAATATTTGGATAACAACAATTATAATAATAATAATAATAATAATAATAATAATAATAATAATAAATAATAGTGCCCCCTTCCCGAAATTTAATTCAACATAATTATATATATATATATATATATGTTTTACCTTCGCCTTTCACGTCTCACGTCGAATTATGGCATTGGATTTTCTCTATTGACCCCTCCCCCCACTCCTTCCGGCCCCACTGTGGTCCTGAAGCTTACTCAGCCTCTACCAGAAGCAAGTACAAAGGGTATTCCCTTTTGGGTAAAGCGACAAGCACATAGGACAGACGTCTCTATTAATGCTTTAATCGTCTGCTGCACTGTGTGCCTTCATGTTCATAGGAAACTTTACCTTTACTTCTTGTACCGATTTACAACCCATACGGTGTAGGGAAGGAAATATCTCTGGATCAACACTAGACTCTCACCTAGAGGACATCTTTGACCTTGTAGTCAGTACAATGCTGCAGAGCTATCGAGTAGACATTACAAAACAGATACAAGACAAAGATAAACATCCTGTTCCGTGAAATAAGGTACTGTACATCTCCGTCGGGAATCGAACTACGGATCGCTTGATTGAGAAGTGCTTGGGGTAACCAGAGCAATCTTGTCTGCTATGTGGCACTATACAGGGTGTTTCCGAGGTGGTGTTACAAACTTTCAGGGATGATGGCGAAAGGCACATGTATCAATTTGAGATGAATACAGCATGTGTAAGATGTACAGAAAATACACATAAATAAGGTGTACAGAACTATTTTTGCTTGTAACTTTCGACTCAGTCATTTCCGGACCAGGGTTCCTTATCTCAAATTGATACATGTGCCCTTCGCCATTATCCCTGAAAGTTTGTAACACCACCTCGGAAACACCCTGTATATATATTTTATTGGGCTATTTTACGACGCTGTATCAACATCTAGGTTATTTAGCGTGTGAATGAAATGAAGGTGATAATGCCGGTGAAATGAGTCCGAGGTCCAGCACCGAAAGTTACCCAGCATTTGCTCGTATTGGGTTGAGGGAAAACCCCGGAAAAAACCTCAACCAGGTAACTTGCCCCGACCGGGATTCGAACCCGGGCCACCTGGTTTCCCGGCCAGACGCGCTGACCGTTACTCCACAGGTGTGGACCAGTATATATAGGCTATATTATATATAAAATATATATTATATATATACATATAATTTTAATGAAAATTATAGCGATACCTATGGACAAGATTGCTGGTGTTTTTCTCGGGGTTCTCCCCCTTCCCCGTGTTGATCACCGACATCATTCCGTCAGAGTTCCATTCCATTATCACTCCCTACCATTCCCCAATTATCGGGTGGTGACACGCGGAAAGTATTAAGGCTCGTTCACATTGAAAATTAAATATAACCGTAACATAAACACAGAAGTTTTCGGCCAGGCTACCAAATGGGATCAATCACAATGGTTAACATAAACACTGACATTAACATTGCCGTTAGACGTTAACATGAAAGTTTGCAAACTCCAAACTTGCATGCTTATGCTTACGTGATTTGCAAACAGTACACAATCGTGGAGCGCTTAAGTATACGACAGAATATGAGAAAATGACGTCGTTGTTATGTTTCCATGGTTACCAAGTATCTTTGAGGTTATGTTTATGTTTTCATCGTGAATGATGGTGTGACTTCTTGATTTTACCGTAACGTTTATATTTTTAAGTTAACGTTTACGTTATGTTTAATTTTCATTGTGAATGAGCCTTTAGAGACAGGCTGCGGACCGAATCGGAGTCACATGGTTATCATGGTCTAGTCATGGCCACCGTGACAATCGCCTAATATAAATACATGTTCAGAGTTCTAAAAGGCAAAGGCATTGCTATATTGAACTTCTGTTAAACGTGCATTTATATATAAACTTGTTTAATGTTGGCCTTGTTATGACTAAGCATGTGACGTCGCGGGCCTGTCTTTCTCGTTAGCCGAACAAGCAGGTGGTTATCTGCTTCGAAATCTAGATACACAGCATACCTTAGTGCAGTCAGCTGGTGTGAGTTAGGACTGCCTCTAGCTAAGGTTTAGCACAAAAGAACAGTGCTGGGTTGTAGCAGACCTATCTCATTCGAAATATAATTACAAACTACGTGGAAAAACGAGATGTTAGCAGACCAAAGAAACGTTCGAGAAGCAATTTAAAAAATAACGATTTTGAACAGACCAGTAAGTAGATCTATGCCATGTAGTTACGATACTCGGAAAACAGGAATAGCAATGTTTCAACTTCACTTAGTTCGTTAACCCTTATACGCAATTCCATGGACATTGCACTATGCAACGACATCATGTGTAACTTATATCCTATGCAGGAATCGAAACTGACACCTGACTTCATGTCGTAAAAGTATTAATCTCGTATATAAAATATAAACGTTATCTTTAAAAAAAACATTGTTTTTCTTGTGTAAAGAAAACGGAATGCTGTTAAGCCCTAATATGGATCTCAAGACATAGTCCAATGACTTCTACGTCTGTGTGACTTCATAAAAGAGAATGACGGCAATTATTACAATGCATATACGCGAAGGAAGTATGAAAAGCTGTTCCTTTTTATTTTTATTTTTTTTTATCGAAGGGATATCCTAACCCCGCAATCACGTGCATCTAGTAACGGACGACTTTCTGCTCGAGCGAGGTTCACGGACGGCCATTCCAGAACTGTCTTCACTGTCGGACTGGCTTACTGAATAATCTGGTAACAGAACTAGAATATAGGAAAAGGTTATTGAGCTCTGTTGAATTGACCTCCACGTGCAACTAGAATGGGCACGTGTTGACCTCGGATTTACCAACCAGCACAGACTGATGACCACGAAGGTGGGAGAGAGTTATTTTTCTATATTGATGCTGCCAGAAGGAAAAAGGTAAATTTGTCTCTGACAGATAAGAACCACGCCTTGTCAAGCGTATAAGAGGCATAGTTGTACAAGTTCATTGCACCCACGTAACATCTGTAGTTTTTACCTTGAGAAAGGATCCTTGATTTCACAGTACTAATATGGTCATTACAAAAACAAATAATTTTCATATTGTAGGCTTTCTACCATAGTCTATTCTTTGAAAACCGGACGCTTTTCCAAATATGATTTTAGTGTTACAAACCTTTTCTTTTTAACTTTAATGCAAAATACTACTACGTGCCAAAATATAACTACTAACAGCATTGTAATCGTTCCCATCTTCAGCTTCAAGGATCAGATATTTATTGCATGACCCATCCCCAAAATTGCTTCTGATCTTCCCATTAAAATTTGAGACAGCTCTGTTTGCTGTCTGTGATCCTAAGATTCATAATAAGGAATATGTTTTGTTAATCGATCTGAAACCATTTGTTCAACAAGTTTTATCCATTTTTGTCTATCTATATTATTATATGATGTTCAAAGAGACCTCTACGTTCACTTACATTCTAATTCCTTGATTTATCTTATGCAACTTTAAAATTATTATTAAAAGTACAATGTTTTGAAGGCAATACGAATCTGTAAACCTATATGCATAAATATTTGATGAATCTTTCAAACTAAAGAGCACTTTCAGCATGGAATGGCCATCAGAGAAGGAAGTTAACGGAAAATTATTAATGCATAAGAGCTGGAACAAAGATCAGGCAATCTCTGAGTTCTTGACTGAAAAAAGTCGACTGATTGAGGTAAGGCTGAATGTTTTGAAGCTGCAAGTATTCTATTGGTAAATTTGCACTTTGTACAAGTTAAAGAACACTTAAAGATCTAATAACTATACAGAAATATGTAGTGACAAGAAATCAACGTCTCCAAGCCGATACTCTTTCACAAAGTTGAAAATTGAAAAAAATTGAAAATTGAAAAAAAGATAAATTATATTAGTGTTATGTTATGATTTTGCCACATTCTATTTGGTGCTATAAGAACTTCATTTTCAGGATTTCGTTCAGAAAGGAAGACATACATACATACATACATACATACATACATACTATACGTACATACATACATACATACATACATACATACATACATACATACATACGTACGTACGTACATACATACACACGCACGCGCACACGTATACATACATACATACATACATACATACATACATACATACATACATACATACACACGCACACACGTATACATACATACATACATACATACATACATACATACATACATACATACATACATACATACATACATACATACATACATACATACATACATACTCTATATAGTAGATCCTTGTCCTTTAAAATTTCCATATCACCAGCACCACAAGCATTTACAATACTCTTAACGATTGGGTCCTTTGGCCTATTTAATTCCCGAATGTAATTATGAATCAAAATAATATTAAGTCATTTACAAATACTGGGGCTTCCTGATCGTGCTGCCAACAAAGCGCACAGTAAACGCTTAAGACAATACAGAAACAAATTTACATCGAGTAGCCATAGGTAGAGTTAAATTCATATTTTCCGACTGGTAGTCGAAGCCAATCAAATGCTACTACTTTCAATGACATTGGAGGATACAATTTTTTATATCTGTTTTAATTTATTATTATTATTATTATTATTATTATTATTATTATTATTATTATTATCAGAGTATCTCTGCGGTCTGCAGACAGAAAATAATAAAAATGAGCATAAGTAAATAATGACAACGGACTCCGAATTATAAAGGAAACATCTCGATGGAAGATGGTGGAAGGAACATTGCTGACAAATTCTTCACGACCTGTAAAAGTCAGCTCCGCTGTACCAACCTGAGGAACGACGACGACTTGGAAGCCCTAGAAAGCGCTGATGCGTCCAATTTGGAGACCGAACAAGCCAAATAAGCCTATTTCTTGCAGCTGCTGTTGCTTGCTACAGTATTAACCACACGATCGGTATATTCTGCCGACAATTTCTACAACAGTAGCGCCGCTGTTCCTTCCAGATTGTTCCCCAGGTCGCCTGCTCCAGCTTTTATATCAACATCCCTCCCCTCCATTTCCCTCTCTCACCGGACAACGATGGACCATTGCTGCTGGTCTGCATGCGGCAGTTAGCCACGCTTCTAATGTAATTGTTAACGAAGCAAAGCATGCACTTTGCAGATAATTTCTACCCCTCCACATCGTCATCGTCATCGTCATCGTCATCGTCGTCAGGCATGTTCTGGTTCCATATAAATCCAATCTATATCCGTTAATTTTACTACAGAAAAAAGTATTAAAAACTTGTTTAAAAGAGCAGAAAGATTACCCAACTGAATTGTTGTTTAAACATTTCAAAGTTTTCAACATTAAACAAATTTATTATTTTATTTTATTAAAATATTTTCACAGAAATCTTAATCACTTTGAAAGGTATATACATAAATATAGAACTAAAAATGAATTCTCTGCGTTTGTCTGAACCTAAATGTAAAAACCATCATAGCATGAGTCAAGGTCCCAGATTATTAAACAAATTTTAGTCTAATATAATTTTCACCACGAATCCTGCCCAAATTAATAAAAAAATAAAAAAAAAATTGTATTAGATTTATAACTTGGGTTTAAACACTTTTAAAGCTGTATTCACTCTCAATTTTAATTTTATTTTTTATCTGTATTGGAATCCTCTCCTGAGCACGAGTCTTAATCATTCAGGAGTGGGCTAGTTTATCTTACATTGTATTAACTTGTAATCATTTCAAACTTACAGTACTAGCAATAAAATAATTAAATAAATAAATAAATAAATAAATAAATAAATAAATAAATAAATAAATAAATAAATAAATAAATAAATAAATAAATAAATAAATAAATAAATAAATAAATAAATAAATAAATAAATAAATAAATAAATAAATAAATAAATAAATGCAGTCTGCACGTTATGATAGATGCCCTCGTCCTTGGAAGTTGTAGCTAATTAATTCCATTCTTTAGCTAGTTTGTTGTGTGGTTATATTATCAGTATTTTATTGAATATTTTGTATCTATGTTATTTTTTATTCTAGGACTACGCCATTCTCCTCACTAGGTAGGGGACAATTGATCATCACTAGGCATCCTAATTTACGATGAATTAAAATGTTAAATTTTGTTATAAAATGACTTTTAGACTCTTGTAATGCAAAACATATTATTATATAGTCCCACAAAAACCAAAGATCTGTGTCATCAAGGGAATCTTAAGGTTCTGTGTACATTTTATTAAGCTGTACTTACAGTTTGCTATTGGCACTTATATATTGTGTGAAGAAATTCGTGTAATAATCTTCCATCCTGTGTGTGAATAACGTTTTTTTAATTAATCAGTGCAACTGAGATTAGAAAATATGTCTGAGCGCAGCCGCAAATCACGTGTCCAACTCGGTACCTATGAGCTAAGCAGGTGGTTAAACTTGGTTAATAATGAAGTGTGCTTGCAGATGTAGGAGAAACAAGTCCACGCGAAATTAGGCCACAGTGCTACTGCCAGGAAATGATCGGTAAATTTTACCTGGAGTAATTTCTTTCAGGGGCAGGCTCCTTTTTCGTGTCATACGGTATTTGAACACATGGCCGTGACTATCATTCAACGTTAAACTGGGCGCCTTGGGCGTAATATAGTCATTTTCCTAATCTAACAGAGTGTAAAACTATCACGTTTACTGTTTCGATTCTTGCTTTTTTTTTCCTTTATACAAAGGGCCCCGAAGAATGGCGGCGCAGCCTGAGGCTTATTTTCTTTACCATACCCGTTCTGTGAATGATATGTTGTCGCCAAACGGCCGCGCTCTTGTGTACTTAACACGATTTATGGTATTGATGATAATGACATGTGAATTTTATTAATTATGGCGAGGAGAGCCCGAGGTTCAACCCCGAAAGTTATTCAGCAATTCTACTTCTATTGTGGACGAAAAATCTCGGAAAAAAAAAAAGTCAAATAACTTGTCCCAACCGGATTTGAACTAGGGCCCGCTCTTTTCACAGTCACAAGTCTTGTTCACTATTGACAAAATTTCACTGCCATAACAGTAAGAAAGCAAAATCAATCCATTAAAGACCCGAAAATACCTTAGGATGGTGAAATGTCAATGCTTCCACCTCACAAGACAGTGGACTCCTACGTATGTTCTGGCCTCCTTTATCCTCAAGGAAATACCTTATAACCTGCTAAAGAATCAATCAATCAATCAGTCAATCAGTCAGTCAATCAATCAATCAATCAATCAATCAATCAATCAATCAATCAATCAATCAATCAATCAATCAATCAATCAATCAATCAATCAATCAATCAATCATCTTTATCTTCCGCCATAGTTCTATTTCCTCCTATTTGTTCCAGATCAGCCCAGTATTCTACTTTTAACTCTGGTTACAGGTACAGGCTTCTTAATTCCCTATTCTTTCTAATTCGCCACTGTCCATTTTATTTAATGTAGTCAAAAATCTTTCTCGATATTTTGTTTTAAAAAATTATTTTCAGAAGCAATCACAAGAATAATTTAGTAAATAGCACTTAATTATTAAAGGTAAAAATAATGGAAGAAAGTTTATACAACATTTTAATTCTGAACTTTTGATTACTTCTGAGAAAGGAAAGGGGAATTAAGTGGTAAAATTATAGTTAAATTTTTCAAATTACATACATATACTGCATTTTAAAAGTCAATTGCCGTGATCGGAAATTTAAAAATTTTTCATGCTTAATTCTTTACATCCTTACATCTTAACGTAAAAATTATCATAAAAATCTATACAGAGATTAATGAGATGTAATTAAGTTGAAAAAATCGGTATGAAACGAGCGCGTCCGGGTTCGAATTCTGGTTGAGGTTTTTTCCGGGGTTTTCCCTCAACCAATTGAAGCAGAACTGCTAGATAACTTTCGATGTTGGACCTCGGACTCATTTCGCCATCATTAATTCACATATCATCCATACCATAGCCCAGGTTCAGTTCACGGTGCAACGTGCTGTATTTGTACAAAAGCACGACCGTTCGGCTATCCAATTCATTCACAGAATAGGAGTGGTAAGCACAATAAGCCTCAGGCTGCTGTGTGAGCCTTCGGGTTTCTCCTCCGTACAAGAAAAAAAAAATGACTATGATTCACACTACCATGCAATTTCCACTTATAATTACAACAGAAAGTATTATCATCATTGTCGTCTGTTTCTTAGATACCTTTCATTTTCCTTTGGATTTATTTTATTGGGTTATTTTACGACGGTGTACCATCATCTAGGTTATTTAGCGTCTGAATGAAATGAAGGTGATAATGCCGGTGAAATGAGTCCGGGGTCCAGCACCTAAAGTTACCCAGCATTTGCTCGTATTGGGTTGAGGGAAAACCCCGGAAAAAACCTCAACCAGGTAACTTGCCCCGACTGGGATTCGAACCCGGGCCCCCGGTTTCGCGGCCAGACGCGCTGACCGTTACTCCACAAGTGTGCACTTTTCCTTTGGATATTAAGAAGTATGAATATATATATATATATATATATATATATATATATATATATATATATATGTTTTCCATTTTGGTTATTAAAAATTATGGTAGAGGTTGTATACACACGTCGGAGGCAACCAATGTTACGTTATAATGGGTACTGCTACCACTTCCACTCAGTCAGCAAAGATGGAAGAAGAAGTTGCTGGTCATATGAGGATCGACAGAATTGTAATGCAAGATGCATTTGGAAGTTTTTGGAAGTCTTGCTGGATGAACAGGAATCAAATAAGCAATAAAATTGTTGGGAGGACACACGCAAGTCCGTGCACCATTAAGTCAGACATATGTCAATAATCATGAACGCATCAAGGAAATGGTTAGGACGACGCGACGGCCGGCTGGAAACATATCTGAGAGGTATTTCATATAGACTAAAAATCAAGCCTGCTGAAGTTCTTCAGGAAGAAGAAAATGATGACTAATCTTCTTCTTCATCATCATCATCATCATCATAATCATCATCATCATCATCATCACGGTTTAGGCCTTTTTATTGTCCCGTTCCGACTCCAAATTGCTGCTGCTTCTATCTTTCCTTAGCTCTCCCCAAGTTTCTTCTTCCTCTTGGTGAATAGCTGTATGCTGTTTTTGATATTCTATTTTCAGTCATCCTTGTTAAGTGTTGTTTCCAATTCGTTCTGTATTTCACTATTGTTGTATTTAATTCCTCTACTTTTAGTTGCTGTCTTATTTCTGTATTGTGTTTTTTATCTGTCCTTTGATATCCTGCTATTGGTCTGAGGAATTTCATTTCAGCAGCTTGTATTCTAGCAGAGTGTTGTGCTGTCATTGTCCATGTTTCGGATCCGTAAGTTATAGTAGGAACTGCCATGTCTTGTATAGTTTCATTATAGAGTCTTTTCTGGCTTTTTTTTTCAAAGTTCTTTTTAGCATTCCTATTATATATTTAAATTTATTTAGTTTATTATTATTTTATATCTGTTTCCGTTGTGTATGATATTTCGCAACCTAGAAAGTTATATTTTGTCACTTGTTCTATTGGTTTGTTTTCTGATATTATCTTTGTCCGAACTGGATGAGAACCCTTGAAAGCCATTGTTTTTTTATTTGTCTGATTATATTCCCATATTATATTTTTTTATATTTCGTTTAATTTATATAGCATTCTTTGTAATTCGTCTTCTGTTTTGCTATTAAATCTGGTCATCTGCAAAGGCTAATGTTTTTATTATTAAATTTCCTGAGTTAATTCCCCCAGTTGTTATTTGTTTCCATGATCTTATCATGTCGTCAAGATATATATTAAAAAGAGTGGTTGATAGTGGACAACCTTGCCTGAACTCCTCCTGTTATTTTTCTTGGTTCCCTTTGATTTACTTTTATTTTTGTTTTTTCATACATTTCTTTAATTACTGCTATCAAACTAATGACTAATCATTTTTTAAATACAAACAATAGTCTATGTACATTCCGCAATACATATAAATTTAAATAAATTACATTTTCACCAAATGAAATATGTTTCATGTAATCTATTTATTTTGTAATAGTGGACGAAATATTTATTTATTTATTTATTTATTTATTTATTTATTTATTTATTTATTCTGGTGTAGTTAAGGCCATCAGGTCTTCTCTTCCACAACACCAGGAATACAAATATAATAATATAAATAAACAAAAAAATACACTATATACAAAGTAAAGCTACACAAGAAATAAAGAGAGAGAGAGAGAGAAAAAAAACACTATAAACAAAGTAAAGCCACACAAAAATATACACAGGTTGCAGTCACACAAACTTTAAGTGATTAATTAATTGTATCCTAACTAATTAACTAACATAAACAAGAAACTCGCAATTTTAATCTAGATTAAAAAATAAATAGAAAAAAAACACAAATCAATACTTCTAGCAATACCTAAAAACATTAACTAGGACAAAATTTTCCAATTTAATTTTGAATTGTGATAAAGTCCGGCATCCCTGACATCATTAGGTAACGAATTTCAGAGGAGAGGTATTTCTACAGTATAGGAAGATGAGTATAAAGACGTTTTATGATGAGGGATAGAAAGAAGTGCTTGATGTCGGTTTCGAAGAGTTGTAAGAAATTGAAAGCGCGATAACAGATAATTCGGAGTAGAAGCTTGCATGATTCTAAACAGAAGAGACAGTGAATGTATTGTTCAGTCAGTGGACGAAGCATAAAAATGGACTAAATGGTCAGTGGACGAAACTTAATTGACGAATCATGAAATGGACAAGTATGTCAGTGGACAAAAATAAAGTGGACTAAACGTAGTGGACCAAAGGCCGTATAACGATACAAC
This sequence comes from Periplaneta americana, assembly GCF_040183065.1. Taxonomy (NCBI): domain Eukaryota; kingdom Metazoa; phylum Arthropoda; class Insecta; order Blattodea; family Blattidae; genus Periplaneta; species Periplaneta americana. The sequence goes on along the minus strand of NC_091117.1, from coordinate 139,694,585 downwards.
GTACACACATTCATACCCGAGATGAAACTCAAGGCGCGATTGCCGCTTTCACTCAATGTTGAGCCGAGCGCAACAGCCGGGGCGTAGGGCTACACTGCGACATTATCTTTAATAAGCGTAATTAAGAGCTTCAGATCTAGACTTTTTCATTAGCATAATTCTCTAAGTATTTCAGAGGAAAATTACCACGAGAACCCTTCATTCTGTTTGGGTCTTCTTCTCGTAGTTAGAGTGGAATTGTCCATAAAACACTTTCACACGATGAATGCACTTGCTGTTGGCGAGTGGAAATTTACCGGTTTTACATAGATCCTGTACCTTACTACAGCTCATTTCCTGGAGCAACCGTGTGTGTTCGTGCAGCAGAATATTTGCACACAGGACCGGGCCCTAACTGTGGTAGTAGCAATGCCTCGGAGTTCACGTGTCCTGAAGGCACGCTGCATGCATGCATGCATTCAGAGCACAAATGAGTTTCTCGAATAACAGCACGCCATTCCATATTGTATGTACGTGTTCTGAGAATTGCGGTTCAACTCATTCGCTCTATAGCTTTTAAATCCGTTAAACAACTTCCCGCAAATTCGTTGGAGGCGACACGCCGGAAGGCTTCATCTCAAAATTTCCGCACGATATTATAATTCCTGCAGCAATGTAGATGTAGGGAAACGGGTCATAATTAGTTCGGTCTTTGCTCTAACATTCCATTCATCCATCCATCCATCCATCCATCCATCCATCATCCAAACATCCATTCGTTTGTCTGTATAACCTTCTATCCATTTGTTCATCTATCTGTCTGCCTATATATTCCTCCATTCATGTCTCAACCACCCACCCACACTCCCTATCATTAACTTTACATTCTTCATTTAGTTTACGTTCCTGTACATTAATCCAACCATACATAGACGTATCGTATACTCATCCATCCTCACAGTCACACATCCATCCACCCCTCTTTCCCTACTTTAACTCATATTTCAATCAATCAATCAATCAATCAATCAATCAATCAATTAATCAATCAATCAATCAATCAATCAATCAATCAGTTAGTCAGTCAGTCAACCAATCGATCGATCGATCGATCAATCAATCAATATGTAACGGCAGTTCATGAACTAGAGCATTCAGTAGTAAGCTGCGTAACTGTGATTGTTATTTCAAGTTGAGCTCTGACCACAGTATAGAGAACATACAGTAAAGACACCGAAGCCATTTTGTAGGAACAAATTCAGAGTGCGCATGTCACGAAACTGAGTGTATTATCTGGAACCTCCATCAGATGGATCTCCATCTACGACAGGCGGCATAATTTAATATTAACTGAAAACATTCATTACTCATCTTTTAACAATTTTAAAGACATGAGCAAAGGAATGGCAATATAACCATGATAATAATTACTTCCGTATGCAATTATCATGAAAATATTCACTAATTGACGCTAACGTTCAAGTCACTGTTTGAGGCTTATGTTGGTAAAATTGATCCAAGTACAACTTAATACATCATGGCGTCCGTTGCTGTGAAGTGCGAACATGAACGTCAACAATGGATATAAGTATTTTGACTTCCTAGCGACATAATATTAATGATAGATAATATACATACAAGATTATTCGTATTACTGACCAATAAAATAAATAAATAAATAAATAAATAAATAAATAAATAAATAAATATTTTACTAATATTTTGATAGTGGTTTGATACTAGCGACATAGTGGATTCATTGAGGACTAGACCTTACTGAGCTTGAATTTAGTACCAACAACATCAAAGGTGCCGACAAGAGTTGTCCCTACTGATTCTTCTTATACTGTGGTCTGACTCTCAACCAATGTTCGTTTTTACTTCCATTTTTACATACTGTACATTGTGTATTTCAGCTCCTCTTAAGGTGCTTTTTCTTAACTAAATTTTTGTATAAATTTGAATATGTAAAAGCAGTTCATGAATTTGAGCATTCAGTAATGAGTCGCGTAACTGTAATTGCTGTTTCAAGATGAGCCTTGACTGTCAACCAATGTTCGTTTTTACCTTAATTTTTACATACTGTACATTGTGTATTTCAGCTCCCTTTAAGGTGCTTTTTCATAACTAAATTTTGGTAGAAATCTGGATATGTAAAGGCAGTTCATGAATTCGAGCATTCAGTAATAAGTTGCGTAACTTTAATTGGTATTTCAAGTTGAGTCTTGACTCTCAACCAATGTTCGTTTTTACCTTCATTTTTACATACTGTACATTGTGTATTTCAGGTCGCTTTAAGGTGCTTTTTCTTAACTAAATTTTGGTAGAAATCTGGATATGTAAAGGCAGTTCATGAACTCGAGCATTCAGTAATAAGTTGCGTAACTGTAATTGCTATTTCAAGTTGAGCCTTGACTCTCAACCAATGTCCGTTTTTACTTCCATTTTTATATACTGTACATTGTGTATTTCAGGTCGCTTTAAGGTGCTTTTTCTTAACTAAATTTTGGTAGAAATCTGGATATGTAAAGGCAGTTCATGAATTCTAGCATTCAATAATAAGTTGCGTAACTTTAATTGGTATTTCAAGTTGAGCCTTGACTCTCAACCAATGTTCGTTTTTTATCTTCATTTTTACATATTGTACATTGTGTATTTCAGCTCCATTTAAGGTGCTTTTTCTTAACTAAATTTTTGTAGAAATCTGAATATGTAACGGCAGTTCGTGAACTCGAGCATTCAGTAGTAAGTTCGTAACTTTGTGAAGCGGCACGTGTTGTGAATTATTGTCCATTACCGAGAGTCGATCTCTGGTCATTTGGTATTGTAGAAATGCACTTCACTTTTTGAAAAAATTATTAAATAAAGGAACTATTGCAACATTTCTGTGTGCGATCTAATCACGGAGCTCAAAAAATTAAGACACTCAGATAAAACGATTATTTTGTATGGTTATTTGCGGGCGTTTTATCAACTGCGTGAATATCTAGATCAATGGGATTGTTGATAATAAGATAAGATACAGGATTCGCCATAGTCATTGCTCCCATATTCTTTACATTTCGGAGCAACTACGAAAGAAATAAACCAGATAGGTTAAAAAGTTGAAATGTAATTCGAACGTGATCCGATCGCTATCTCTTAACTATGGAGTGGACTAATATTTCTTAAATTTAAGAATGTTCACTGTATATTAAAATTGTTTTAATTTAGTCCTTATTATTGGATACTGAAAACACTATTTATTTAATGGTCTACTGTTAGATAACATGAAAAAGTCGGATAACTAGAAGAAAAACAGGTACTGAAGATGACATTTTATGAAGAGCAATAATTAATAATAGCCTATGGTAGATACATGCCATGCAGATTACAGAATGAACTTTATATTAGGAAAGTCAGCACTGTAGATTAAAGGCCTCCCCAAACAGACGCGATACGGAATGCGTTACGATAGCGTTACGATTTTGCGATAAATGTTTTCATTGCGTTCAGGGTTTGTGTTCACACTCACGCGATTATCGCAATATGCGTTATTATCGCAGCAAGTAGAACGCGACGATTTTGCGATCTATTCTCTCGGGGATGTAGATCGCGCGAACGCCACGCGTTTATTTTGATGCTGGGTTGAAGTGTGTCTGTCATGGATTCATCTTCAGGGGAGGAGGAGCTTCTGCTTCTAGTCGCGCTAGCTGAGGATGAGAAAGAAAATCGTCGCAGACGCAGTTAAGTCCATGGTAGTCATGTATGGTTAAGATAAACGATATAAAAAGTATAAAGTTATGATTTGAGCTTTTTTTTTGCCAAGAACTTGAAAAAATTAGTCCATTATAAACTTTTTTTTTAATTTGCTCATTTCATTGCAGGAGGTTGTGGATTCACAACATAAATACCACAAGGGAAGAACAAGGCGAATTTTATACCTTGGTTCCACAATTAATTAGAGATGAAAAACGTTTTTATATATACTTCCGGATGACAATTCAGTGCTTTGACGAGATTCTGGGTAAAGTAAGGGGAGACATAACGAAGCAGCATACCGATAATCATAAAGGCACGGATTTTCCTTTACGAAATCAATCAGAAGTTCCACGTTCATTTTCAAGCAAAAGAAATCAATCTGTAAGCACAAGTGATGTACGCCTGCTAAAGATAACCGTTCTCTGCGGCTGTGGTTGGAAAACAACAATCCGCGGATGTGTCACCCTCTATGGCAATCTGATTGGCTGGGGACGTTACGATATCGTATATCGCGGACGCGCCAGTTTGGGTACCTCTTCGCGATAGTGCGATATTGCGTTATCGCGAAATCGTAACGCTATCGTAACGCATTCCATATCGCGTCTGTTTGGGGGAGCCTTAACACATAGATGGAATCAGAGAAAATATAACAATAAACTACCAGTAATTAAAGATTGAAAAATGTGCAGACCAATTTCAGCGTTGAAAGAAAGTAACGTCTCTAAATATAAGAAGTCATTAAAATATGGGAAAAGAATCCTGATGATGATGATGATGATGATGATGATGATGAATTTTTATTTATTTATTATTAATATAAAAGTGTTTTATTTCTTTATGAAGGAGGGATCCGAAGGCTTACACTGCAGCTTAGGCTTATTGTGATTACTACTTCTGTTCTGTGAATATTTGTGGCCGAACGATCGCGCTCTTGTACAAGTACGGTACGCCGCACCATGAACTTAACCCGACTTATGGTATGAATGTTGATGATACGTGAATTAATGATGAGGAAATGAATCCGACATCCAATGACGAATGTTACCCAGCAATTCTGCTTCAATTTAGTTGAGGGAAAACTTCGGAAAAACCCAATCTGGTAACTTGTCCCAACTAAGATTATAAAAATGTTAGCTTTTAATAGCGATCAACCAATAATAGGTTAGCAACAATAATATAATATTTCTTTCTTCGTCTGTATCACCTTCTTCTTTCCTACCAACTAACAATTCATTGTGGTGAAAGGGAGGGTTTGACCAACATTTCACAGGTATACATTGCGGGCCTTCCTAATCGTGTGGTCACCACGGCAAAGGACTACCGCTGAGATAACACAGGACAACATATTACAAGGGACAAACACCCAGTCCCCTGGAAGGAAGATAAATCTATTCTATTTTCCACACCGGGAATATAACCATGGATCGCTTGGCTGAGGATAGATACGCTATCCACAGAGCCTACGGGCCAGACAAACAATAATAATTATGGTAAATATTTTTACAACCATGTAAATTCTAAATTTATAACGTAAATTAAGTTTATTGCTACGCAAGTTGGCTGTTTTAATTCATATTAAAACGAGACAGAGATTTAGAATTTCTGTTGTAGAAAAGATAGAAACTTCTCATGCATTTCGTAGGAACGTGAATCCTAACGTTGTTCGTAAAAGATTCACAGGTTTACATATTACCTTTAAGAACATCAAGATCTTGGCGTCTAGAATACAAATTGTGCGTTTAATCACAATTTTTCTCATAACTATACTTACAATCGTTGAGCAGAAAGCTATACGAACATAGCGATATGAATTTGTGTTGGCTACTTTTTAATTTAGCCGAATCGGATGTTGTAGCAGAATTCAAGACTACAAGAACATAGTTGTGATAATGATGAAAATGATAATAATAAAAAAATATATCATTCTATTATATGTATTTATATTATCCATTGTCGGCAATCTAGATATTTTAGAAATCCCTCGAATATCAAAGCGGAAAGCTCAATAAATCTGTCGGTAGTAGTCACAAAAATATGTAAAGGAAGCACCCCTATAAAAATAGAAATTGGGATATCATAGACTTGTTAGAAAAAATTTGTTGAACGGCTTACATTAGCTGCTTGTTTATGCGGATGACGTGAATATGTTAGGAGAAAATCCATAACTGATTAGGAAAAACACGGAAATTTTAATTGAAACAAATAAGGAGCTAGGTTTGGAAGTAAACCCCGAAAAAATAAAGTTTATGATTATGTCTTGTGATCAGAACATAGTATGAAATGGAAATAAAAACAATTGAAAACTTATCCTTTGAAAAAGCGGAAAAATTCAAGTACCGGTACCTTGGGCAACAGTTAAAAATATAAATGACACTCGAGAGGAAATTAGACGCAGAATAAAAAATATGAGAAATGCCTCTTATTATTCGGTTGAGAAGCTTTTGTTACCCAACCTGCTCTCGAAAAAGCTGAAGGTTAGAATTTATAAAACAGTTATATTACAGGTTGTTCTGTAAGGTTGTGAAACTTGGACTCTCACTTTGAGACTGGAATAGAAGTTAAGGGTGTAGAAATATAAGGTGCTTAGGAAAATACTTGGAGTTAAGAGGGATGAAGTTACAGGAGAATGGAGAAAGTTACACAACGCAGAACTGTACACATTGTATTCTTCACCTAACATAATGAGGAACATTAAATTCAGACATTTGAGATGGGCAGGGCATGTAGCACGTATGGGTGAATCTAGAAATGCATACACAGCGTTAGTTGGAAGACATGAGGGGAAAAGATCTTTGGGAGGCTAAGGCATAGATGGGAGTTTTGCAATTCATTTTTATAGTTTTCAGAGACATCTGTATTGTATATTAAAAGTATTTATTTCAGTCACTGACTTCACTTCACAGCATATGTTTAAGGTGTTAAAGCTTTGCATTACATGTTTAAAAGACGTATGAACGTATGGACTACGCCAACATCATCAGATACGACGTACATTTCAGCAATATCAATAATCTCTACATAATCTCTACACATACAATACATATTTAGTGGCATGCAAAATAAAACATACTAAAAACCAACATGGTTATGATACACACTGACATTCTTATATGACTGCCCTTATTGTCAATTAATTAAAATATACGTGTAAGTTACAAAATATGTATGTGTGAAGACTTGCAAACATATATACTGTATTTTGCAACTTACACGTGTATTTTAATTAATTGAAAATAACGGCAGTCATACAAGAATGTCAGTGTGTATCATAACATGTTGGTTTTTAGTAGCCTATGTTTTATTTTGCATGCCACTAAATATGTATTGTATGTGTAGAGATTATGTAGAGATTATTGATATTGCTGAAATGTACGTCGTATCTGATGTTGGCTTAGTCCAACGAAAACGTACATACGTCTTTTAAACATGTAATGCAAAGGTTTAACATCTTAAACATATGCTGTGAAGTCAGTGACTGAAATAAATATTTTTAATTGGGAGGATAATATTTATATAAATTTGAGGGAGGTGGTATGTGATGGTAGAGACTGGATTAATATTTCTCAGGATAGGGACCGATGGTGAAGTTATGTGAGGGCGGCAATAAACCTCTGAGTTCCTTAAAAGCCTTTTGTAAGTAAGAAAGGGGTACAATGAGTTACATGGGAAACACACAGATTATGTAACGAAAGCTTCAACTTACTGCTGCACTTATGTTAAGATTAGCACTAGAAGTCCCTATGTAGCGAGACTTACTGAACATGTGCTAAGCATGGTACAAGATCGTTGACCAAAACAAAACAGAAAAAAACAGAAGAAGAACCAAATAATCAGTTCCTACGGAATAAAGTCACTGGAAATCAAACTTGGGTAAGCTTGTTCCGTAATTCAACCCTGTATCGCTTACTGCACAGCGAAGAACTGACTGATATCCACTATAACCGTATTTAACAAGTCTTTTCTGGATCGTACCTCAAATAAAAGAAAAGATAAATTATTATTACTTTTTACATCTTCTTGACAAACTACGCTATCCTACCTTGCCTATTAATATAAAATGTGCGTAAAACAAAGATAGTTATACTCAAAATATCTGGGGTCATCGAACTTTACCTACCCTTGAGGAATGTCCTTCCAAGCTTTATTGCGCATTTCACCAAAATACGTCAGGATGGATGGAGGGTTGGCTCAAGGTAAGGGTAACTATGCACGTGAAAGTTTCTAACCCTCAGAATTTTAGAAAAAAAAAATAGATCCGCAAAAGATTGTGAAAGATAGACAGGTAAGGTGACCCTTTTGTGTAACTACATGTTTTAACTCGTCAATTTCCGGCAGAAAAATCATCTTCCAACCTTCAATACCTTTACCTGAAACCCAAGCAGCCGTTTCCAGATTTCACAAAACTTTCTATCAACCTCTTTTCTTTAGAAGTGAGGTTACCGAGACTTTCTCCTTCTTATATTGCGTCAGGTATTTCATATTACTGAAATTGACTACCGTAGCAGAATTTTAAAATCGTTTTCAACTTTATAGATACTTTTATGAAGATTAACTGTTACAAGTAACGGAATTCCATGTTCTTACGCTTTTTACTTCCCGCAGTAAACTAAAAAGAAAACTCAATTACGTGTCCATGAAATAATTTCAAGCACATAAGTTTCGACGACCATGAGTTCTATCAGCTACGGTTTGTTGAGGAAATTTTAAAAAGGACTTGACAATAACTCCTAACTAGATCTCGGATTTTTACGCTCTAAAAATGTAGATTTAGGCAAAATCTAAGTTCAAAATATGTATAATACCACATAGTATCACTAGCAGCAAAATGAATGTAATAAATATGAAATTAATAAACAATAAAGTTAATTAATCATACTAAATCTATTTATTGACCACAAAGTAAAATAAATTAATGTTATGTTTTTACACTATTTCGATGCTCTCATTGTCCTGGTGCTATCCTATTCATAGTTGGCAATGGAATAGATGACAATTATTTTTTATAGATTTTCAGGTGTCAAATTGCATTTATTTTTTATCTGAAAGGAAAATTTTGTAGACAGAAAAAGACCTTTCAACTGTCACTGACGTGATAGGTGCGTATTTAAACTCAGATATATTTGCCATGCTTATTTGTTCCGACAGACCTACATCCTCCCTATTCATAACATCACATACACTATTCAGAATTGAAAATCCAGGAGATTTTCTTAATACATTACTTCATTTATTCCTAATCTTGTCACTAACCCTCCGTGTTGCACTTCTTACTTTAGTTTCTGCTTCCTTAATAATTGACATTTGTTCCTGAAGGGATTTCCCCTTCGCTTCAAGGTTCGTTATACAGTGAGACATAGAAATGAAAAATTTGATTGGATGTAAACAATTTCAGGGACGCGACAGCCTAGCTGAACATCATTCCGAAAGTGTTTTCAACAATGACGGGACCGCTGGGAGAAGTGTGTGCATTACCAGGGCCGGATATTATGGAGATCGTGAAAATCACGACATAACGACATAACATAGATTTAACGAAATTGGTCTCATCATAAACATAGAGAAATGCAAATGCATTTCTGTAACCAAAGGATTTCTTAATTACAAATCACTTGACTTAATTTCTGGCCAAATAATTCCGTCAATTGTCTCAGAAGAAAATATAAAATATCTCGGTGTAAGCTACCACACTTCTACTGTATTTGATGCAGTCAAGTGTATGGAAAAGTTAAAGAACAAACTAGATATCCTTGCATCAACTCCTCTATTACAACATCATCAGAAATATTCTGTGTTATGCAGCTACATCAGCCCTACTTTGATTTATCAGTTTCAGACAACACCACTGAATAAAATACCAGCCAAATTTCTTTCTGATGCCGATGTTCTCATTAAAACCACATTGAAGCAAATACTCCAGCTTCCCACCGACACACCAGACAACATGCTTTATGCTGACAGAAAATACAAGGGATTGGGACTATTTAAATCTAGCTGGGAAGCTTTTTTGAAGCATATCAATGCATGTCAGAGCTTACAACGATCCCAAAATATCCATGCAAACGCTTGTCGCAACTTGTCTAAGGAAATTGGGGTTTGTTTAAATAAACTTGGACTTCAAAACATCTCTTCTGATTCACTTCAAGTGAAAAAATTGAGACAAGAGCACAGGGAGCGAGCATTTCAATCTTGGTGCTCTTTAAATCAGAAAGGGAAAGGCGTCATCCTCCATAAGGAGTTCACTCCCGCCAATAAATGGATCCGACAACCTGATCGCCTCACTAGCAGTGAATGGAAACAAGCTCTTAAAATGACAGCTAATGTTTGTCCGCTGCTTGCTATACCAGGAAGGTCCCGAGAAGGAAACCACTGTCGTCGTTGCGTCAGTAAGATTGAAACTCTTGGCCACGTTTTGGGTGCCTGTCCTTTCAGCGAGACACTGCGGAACTCTAGACATCACAGAATCAGGTCCGTGATTGCCGAAGTCTTGAGGAAGAAAGGTCTCACTGTGCACGAAGAAGTCCATGAAATCTCTCAAGAGGGATCCTGTCGGCGAATTGACATGCTTGCCATTCCACCAGGCTCTACATCCGCCTACATTATCGACCCGACAGTCAGGTTCGGGGCACAGGGACAACAGCCCGCTGACGTCCACGCAGAAAAGTGCAGAATTTATGAGCCCACAGTTCCATTCTATTTGGAGAAATATCACCTCACCTCCATTGAAGTAGTTGGGCTAATGGTTGGCGCTAGGGGCACAATACCTCGCCTCTTTGCCAGTTTCTGCAAGCAGTTCCAGCTGAACAACGACTTCATTCGTGATGTTTCCCTTGCCGCTATCAGAGGATCACTTGCCATTTTAAAATACCATCTGTACTTTGTTTCTTAAAAAGGGAGAATTTTGCTCGAATATCTAATCTGTTTGTTTACTATGTTTAGGCCTGTTATGTATGCTATTATCTTTCCTGTACTTACTTTTCCCTTTTGTTCGTTCCCCTCCTTTCTCTTTTATGGTTTTTTTTTTTTTGTTTTCACTCAATATGTTTATTATGCTTTGTCCAATGAGGCAGTCCCGTCATTGGGAAAGCAGTTTATAAAAATATATAAACTATCCTATGCAATAGATTTTTACTAATCTTTAGGAATTAAATGATTCTGATTAATGATATGCAGATAAACAATCGCAACAAATCGCGAAATAGGGTTCTGATAAGGAAATATGAGCACATTCGCGAATTATTACTATTGTGTAGTTTTATAGCGAATTTTATATTCTGAGTTATTTTCGGATTTTTTTTCACTTGAATTTGTTATATATCCAAGTAGGCTACATTACATGGTATTCCAGGTGTTCTGATTATATTAGTGAACGCAAAAGACGGAGAATTCAACATTTCGCTAATAATTTGAAAGTGTTAATTTGAGGGCTGCAATTTTTTTTTTTTTTTTTTTTTTTTTTCGTTTTTAGTGAATGTGTGTTAAATACAGACTCAATCCAACAAATTGGCCCTACTGCACCTTTACCAGAATTAAATAAACCTTTAATGTTAATTATTTGGAAAGTAATATTCATACCCGAGTTAATACTCCATTTCCAAAATAATTGTATTTTCCGAAATTTACATTAATCTCCGCTAAGAGTACAAATCAATCTCCTACAATCTTCGCCGACACCAATGTTAAAAAACACAAATGATAAAATTAATCTCCATAAATACCTGCTCCTGTGCATTACCAATGGGACTATTTTGAAGAAGATTACAGTAAATGTAATGTGTATGAATTAATGTATTTTTGTCGACCAAAGATCTGATTTTTTAACACACCTCGTATGTCAGAGATCGGTTTTTGTTAAAAAAAGTAATTCCATAAATTAAAAAAATATCTGAGATTACAAATTAACTTCGTATTTTCCCGGGAAATTAAAAAAATTCGGAAGATTTACAAAAATATGTAATTTAGGTAATTTTAGGCTCAAAAACACAAAATAGATACTAATGGGTAAAATAGGCATTTTTAGGCATAGCTAATCTCTGCCAAAGGTAGGCCTACAACGTGTATCTACATCATAAGTTTTTATTTGTCCCTTCAAAAAAAAAAATAGGCATAAAACCTAAAATCCGAGGTCTACTAATAACCAATTACATAATTACAAAGCAAAAACAAATAAATTCGTGGCGCTACAGCCCATGAAGGACTAAAGCCTATTAGTCGACCTCTGAACTCACGTCCACATGCCTCAGCAGAGGACAAAGACCATCCAATCAGTGAGGGAATAACATGTGATCAGCGCCATGACCCAACAGATTTTATAGCTGGATTTCGCTACTCACTGTAGGTATCTCCTGAAATTTATTTACCGGTAATGAATATTTGTAACACTATAGTAATTTAGTACGAGTATTAACAGGACCTCCTATATTACCGGACCTGACACTGGCATCCAAGATGGCGGCCGGGAGAGGGATTTCGTAGATTGCAATGAGTTAAAATAAATACGGCATCGATGAGATTATTTTAACAAAATTCTCATTGAAACAATTAATAATAAAGTTCCTTACCTACATAAATGAACATAGTACAATCAGTAACATAAAAATATGCCTACATACACCAATAATAAAAGAAAACAACTGATTAAAAGCTTCAATACGTTGTTATATTAGACCTAGGCCTATATGTTTTTATATATGAATATTGGCAATTGCCCAATTAACTCCTGTAAAATTCAGATTTGTGAGGAAATAGAAGACAGTAATACAATACTGAATAGCTGCTACTTCAGGATTTAGGAAATCTTAACTGGATTATACAAATAGATTTTATCAGCAACTGGAAATTATATAATATGGAGTCCTGTCTTCCTAGTCACTAAACTCTGTCACTGTATTCACTGAGATTGATTAAAAATAAAACTAACTATTCACTACGTACAGTTTAACACTGTGCCCACTGATGTTGATTTAGAATGAAATGACACTATCCACTGTATCCACTGATGCTGATTCAGAATGAAATGACACTATTCACTGTAGTTTCTCACTATATCCACTGATGTTGATTCAGAATGATATGACACTATTCAATGTGGTTTCTCACTATATCCACTGATGCTGATTCAGAATTCAATGACACTAATCACTGTGGTTTCTCACTATATCCACTGATGCTGATTCAGAATGCAATGACACTATTCACTGTGATTTCTCACTATATCCACTGATGTTGATTTAGAGTGAAATGACACTATTCACTATAGCTTATCACTGTAATATCCACTTATACATAGGCCTATACAAGGGATTAGATAGGCTGTAAACTAAAAACGATGAAGAATTCACAGCTTGGAGAGCACAGCACTGTAATTTCTCACTGTATCCACTAATGTTAATTCAGAATGAAATGACACTATTCACTATAGCTTATCACTGTAATATCCACTTATACATAGGCCTATACAAGGGATTAGATAGGCTGTAAACTAAAAACGATGAAGAATTCACAGCTTGGAGAGCACAGCACTGTAATTTCTCACTGTATCCACTAATGTTAATTCAGAATGAAATGACACTATTCACTATAGCTTATCACTGTAATATCCACTTATGCATAGGCCTATATAAGGGATTAGATAGGCTGTAAACTAAAAACGATTAAGAATTCACGGCTTGGAGAGCACAGCAGCCTATTTTTTGAACTTGGAACACTTTCGGTGGGTTTTATTTTTGTCTTTCAATGGACCTTGCAGTAATTATTAATAAATAAGTTGGCCAAAACCTTGCTGCACTTCACTGCTAGTTTTCTTACCACTGAGTTGTTTGTTGGGGTAAAATGTTCACGATGAATGCTTCTTGTCCACTTATCCCTTAAATCTATATCTTTTGGAAACAAAAATACATGTACAAACGGACTTTCTTTATCGTAATTCGATTTGCAACCTGGGACACTACACGTGTGAGGCGTTTTAAGATTAACAACATAACACTTTCAAGCTTTGATCTCTACGAAAGCAATGTATATTAATTATAATGTCACAATTCTACTATTATATACTAACTTATAAACCCTTCAACGGTTATACCAGAGGCAAATGATACAAGAAACACAATAAACATTCACATGAAGTAAGTATACTTTCACAGTTGCGTTAACCACTCTATTGTCCACCATGTTTGTTTACTTCCGCTTACAGTGTCAGGTCCGGTAATATAGGAGGTCCTGGTATTAAAGAATTACAATATTATAGTCTGAATGTACTCTCCGATTTTTACCACATTTGTAACGAAAACTCAGGTAGTAAATTGTAATTTATATTATTTATTTGAAGTTTTTAATTGAATTATAATTTCGTTTTGGAAGTAACAACATCACGCATATTCCGAATCAACTTTGTGGCTTGCTATATTTGCTGAGGCATTTTTAAGCTCTTTTGTAAGATAATTGAAGGCTCCCTTTACATCTTCATTTGTTATGTACGAGTATGTAATTATTGCAATACATATTTTCTCCGCAGGCTGGGCCCTTATATTTGACTTTTAATAGAGTAGCCCTACATAAGAGATTTCATGTGCCTACAGAGAAAAGACGGCGGCCGGGTAGCTCAGTTGGTAGAGCAGCTGGCTACGGACTGGAAGGTCCGGGGTTCGATCCCAGCTGGTGACAGGATTTTTTCTCGTTGCCAAACTTTCAGAACGGCCCCGAGGTTCACTCAGCCTCCTATAAAATTGAGTACCGGGTTCTTCCCGGGGGTAAAAGGCGGTCAGAGCGTGGTGCTGACCACACCACCTCATTCTAGTGCCGAGGTCATGGAAAGCATGGTGCTCTACCTCCATGCCCCCCAAGTGCCTTCATGGCATGTTACGGGGATACCTTTACCTTTTTTACAGAGAAAAGACTCAAAGGAAGAATTAATACATCTTGATTACACAACTTTTAACACTAAATCGCTTCGGAATATGTATTGTATGTCTTTCTCGTGTTAAATTCTATCGTACCTGGTTTACATGTTTCGGCCTGTTACATTGATCTTCTTCAGAACTAGTTGTTGCTGGTCTTGGCGCCTTTTGTTTTGTTTCCTGTGGGGGTGTATTTGTGTAGTGTAATGTGGAGTCAAAGAGTGTGTGTGTTCTGAAATGAGTTGTGTGTGTGTTTGTTGTCGACTTTTGTTACTGTGATGTCTAGAAAATAACAAAAGTCGATAACAAACACACATTCAAAGTCTACAGAAAACCCACAACAACAAGAACACACATACACAACACATCCAACCACCCAACACAACACAAACAAGCTGCATTCCGAACAATGGTACACAGACTACTCAACATACCAATGAACCAACATGATTACAAAGAAGTGTTAAACACAATCAAATACATAGCACAAGAAAACGGATACAACCCCAACATAATAGACAACATAATACGAAAGACAAAACATAATCACAAAAAAACATAAGAATACAACACAAACACAAGAACACAAAAAATACATCACACTAATATACGAAAACAAAAACACATACAAGATTGCAACCTCATTCAAGAAATTAAATTACAACATTGCATACAGAAAAAATAATACTCTACAAAAACATCTCAACACACAAACAACACAAACAAACAAACAAACAAATACAACCACACAGGCGTATACAAACTCAAATGTAACACCTGCAATAACTTCTACATAGCACAGACAGGCAGATCATTTCAAACACGTTACAAAGAACACATCGCAGCCATAACAAAATTATAAAACACTTCCGCATATGCAGAACACATCACAAATGCTAACCGCACCTATAGAGACATCAACACAGACATGGAAATTCTCCACATCCAACCATAAAGCCAGAAACTAAATACACTAGAACAATATGAAATATACAGACACACAAAAACACATCCAAATGAAATTCTCAACACACAACTCAATTTCAGAATACACACACTCTTTGACTCCACATTATACTACACAAACACACCCCCACAGGAAACAAAACAAAAGGCGCCAAGACTAGCAACAACCAGTTCTGAAGAAGGCCAATAACAGGCCGAAAACATGTTAACCAGGTACGATAGAATTTAACACGAGAAAGACATATAATACATATTCCGAAGAATTAATGTTCTTAAACAAGTCACTCTATGTATCTAAACAATATGAGTTTACTCGTGTGGATTTAGTGAACTTCGTTTCAAATTAATTTATAATTATTATTAATGGCTGTCTCTGTGTTAAAGTACCAAAATTTGCATGCGCTGCCAAAAGACAAGTAGCATTCTGCAATCTACATAACCACAATATGGTAAAAGCTAATTCCCTCTTTGTTGGCAAGCCTTGTGAATCGATCTCATGTCGATTAGGAATTTTATTTTCAGAGTAATCCTAGAAACACGTAATTGAACTGTTAACATCCTGTTCAGGGACAATCTGCCTGAAGATTTTTTTAATGAACACAAGTCTCAGGGAGTAGGACTAATTAATACTGTAGTCAATATTGCGCGAAGATCACAATTTAATAAAATGAAAGATACACACCCACATTCAGTCTCTATGGCATGAAGTTAAATGTTCACTCCACTAGAGGGTATTAAATTGAAGTGTAATGTTTTTGTTGCAAACCTCATGTTTAAGGAAACTGACTCACTTATAGCCTCAATGAAGCTACAAGCTGTTCACATTCTTATGATCTTAGGAAGAAGGATTACTTTGACATTTCTGAATGTACACTGTCAAAGAAACTGAATTATTCGATCACTGCTCTTAGAATATGCAATAAGCTGCTTGGACTCAATGAGATAATAATAAATATCAAATACTCCCTCTGTTTCAACATATGGTATAGAAAGATATCATTAATTTTGTTCCAAAATATGGTATAGATTTGTTAAAGTTCTCAGTAATATAATGTAACTTTAATACATCTTCTGGATACTTATTTGTTTGATAAATTAACATAAGAAGAACATTCTGTGTGATGTCAAATTAATAACAGAAAAAACAAACATTGTTTTGAGAGAGACAAATTAACATAAAAACTGCAATAAACTACAACCCGTTTGTGTACAACAGTCTATTCAACACTGACTGGGTTGTTGTTACATTTTCTGCAACAGGAACACCACAGCAGGTGCCCATTTGATTTCTGTTCATAATGAACTACTTAAATATTATAGTTTGATGCACTGCGGAAAATTAGAATCGTTCACAACTGCACTGTCAGAAAGTCCTTTCACTATTGAACAGAATACCACACCGCGAAACATTTCATGCACACATGCGCAATAATCAAATTTGTTTTGTTTGTTACTATACCATATTTTGAAACGGACGGAGTATGAAAATAGTCTTGAGGAATTTTATAATACTTCTATAAATATAGCATTTTAATTACTATATTTGACTAAAATATTTGTACATTTGACTATGTCCATAGTACTTACTTGCTTATGATAAATAAAAAAAAAATATGATGAAGCCTGTTCGGTAATCTTCAAAGTCAAGATAGAAGAAGAAAATATGTCAGGAGGAATTAAGGTAGGGAGAGAAGTACGACAAGGATGCACTTCATCACCTATTCTGTTTCTACTTGGAGGATTTAGTGAAAAACTGTTTTCACAACAAGGGAGGATTGATAGTCGGAGGAAGAAGAATGAAGTGCATAAGATTTGCTGATGATATGGCCTTGTTAACAGAAGAGGAGATGATACTAATATGCTACTGGACCTAAATTACAGCTGTGAGCAGTATGGGATGAAGATAAATGCAAATACGACGAAGAGCATAGTCACAGGAAGAAAAATAAAGAAGATAAACTTGAGAATTCTAAATCTGGCAGTAGAGCAAATACTTGGGGTGCACTACTGTATAAGCAGTAACATGAGCTGCTGCCAGACAGTCAAAAGGAGAATAGCAATGGCAAAGGAAGCTTTTAATAGAAAAAGGAACATCTTCTGCGGACCTCTGGAAAAATAAATAAGAAAGAGACTAGTAAAGTGCTTTGTATGGAGTGTGGCATTGTATTAGGGCAGAAACATGGACATTACGACGAAGTGAAGCATAGCACGATGCTATTTATTATAGCTGTATATGACAAACACACATCAATGCAAACATACACAGCCTGAATAGAAGGAAGATCAGTAAGCCTGTTTATTTCTCTGCTAGAAATAGAACTTACAGTAGCTCATTTTGTAGCCACAAGCACCACAACCTGCATTACAGAGGATTGTTCTGATAACAGATAAGTAGGTGTGGTAGATTTTCACAATCACGAAAAATGCAAAATGTGCCC
Source organism: Periplaneta americana (assembly GCF_040183065.1). Lineage (NCBI taxonomy): Eukaryota > Metazoa > Arthropoda > Insecta > Blattodea > Blattidae > Periplaneta > Periplaneta americana. The sequence continues at coordinate 139,676,569 of NC_091117.1, read as the reverse complement.
AAATCCAATCAAAATAAGTAATTTTATGTTTAAAAGCATGTTAAGTAATTTAATGTAATTTTTTAATCAATAAAATTCTAAATTGAGTACAAAATGAGAAATGTATTTGTTTCTGCGAAATAAGCGAGAAATTGAATTCTAAATTGAGATTTTATTACTCTGTTATAAGTAGAGAGCGAATTTTAGGCCCTAAAATGTAGGATTTTAGGCGCCTAAAATAGGCTCTTAAACTCCTTTATTTAGGCTCTGTAAAATAAAAAATAAGCTGTTTTGTTAAAGAATGTCACTAATATAAAACTTAACATTTATTTAATGCAAGTTCTAGGATTAAAAGAAACTTTTCACAATTTACAAGGGTACACATGCATACACAAAATGAAGTCATTCTCTCATTAAATTAGTGTTTTTCATTCACCAATCACATTTCGATAGTTTGCTTCACAGTAGATGATCAGCACCTATTTTGGCTATTGTGTCGCTCACTGCTTTACTTACAAATGGTGAGAAAAAAGGAAGGGGTTGTTATCTGTCTTGGAATGTAAGAGAATACTTGTTCGGATACAACCCTGCGAGTTTGTTTTGAATTTCTGACAGACAGAGGAAGATATAATAATAATAATAATAATAATAATAATAATAATAATAATAATAATAATAATTTGTCTCGCGGGAGTTCTTTTACACGCCAGTAAATCTACTGACATGAGCCTGTCGCATTTAAGCACACTTAAATGCCATTGACCTGGGCCGGGATCGAACCCGCAACCTCGAGCATAGAAGGCAAGCGCTATACCGACTACGATACCCAGGCCGACTGAAAGTTGGAATTTTAGGATTGAAAGATTGTAAAACTAAGAAGGGGTGACCCGGATCTCTATTGTGTTGTTCACTGCTAGGAAGGAGTTGTTATCCATCTTGGAATATAAACTATATAGGATGTTAAGAAAAACAGTAAACAGTTACGGGGGGGGGGGAAACACTTAAAAGTAGGCACTAACGTCGAAATAGGCATTTTAGGCACTATAAAATCCCTGTATTTATACCTATATTTCCATGAAAAATGTAAATATTAAATCTCTAGCCTCTATGTATCAAGGAAAAAAATAGGTTTTTGCCTAAATTCCGCTCTCTAGTTATAAGATCTGTAGTTACCTATAACCGTGAAACATGGGTACTCATGGTACAAACAGAAACGTTTAGTATTTAAAATAAAATTATTAAGGAGAATTTACGGACCATTTAAAGATATGAAGGATACATGGAGAATTTGGAGAAATGTTTAACCATATTATAAGATAAATTCAAAATAAAATTGTTTCATTAAGTCTCAACTAGGTGATTAGGACTTGAACATAGAATGATAAAAGAAGGATTAGTTTTAAATATGTACATATCAATGGAAACCAACTGGGAGGATGATATAATAACATAATTGAAAACAAAACTAAACATTGAATGAATGGAGTAGAAAAGACTGTTCAGAAGGCCAACATTTTCAATAGGCCTAATGAAGTATGAGCGCCTGAAGAAAAGAAGAAGAAGAAGAAGAAGAAAAAGCAGGAGAACGAGAAAAAGAACCTACAACAGATGGTGTACTTTTGTTACGTGTTCTGTATGGCCTAAGGAACCACTTAATATAGAACAAAGAAAGAAAAGGGATACAGAATCAGTACACTTCCTCGCCCAGAATCGAATCCCGTCCGTAGTTCGCATGCAGCAACTCTGTCACTAGATGACTAGAGCTATAGCAGAAGACTTAATGTGCAGAAGAACATTAGAATTATATTTGCTATATTAACATTGACTAACAAATTTCAACTATTTGTTTGCGACATGAATGAATCCTATCTCTACTTGTGCATTATTGGGAGCAGAAAACGAATATGACAATGAAAATATCAGTTTACTTCTTCTTTATGAATAATTATAATTACTTACGTTTTCTACGAATATCTGCTAAATTGCTTGTATTCCATCATAGATTGTCGCTTATCTAGACTAAATCCGTTTTCTCTTTGCTTCCTTCTTGTATTCCAACTGAGGAGTATCCCAGGTGACTGCCCAACAATGGCCCACAAATATTCTTGCACTACACTGTCGAAGTTTCTTTGACATGTCACCATAATAAAATGAAATATTCTGATTTGCCACGCCGACAAGCGAAACACATAAAATTGCATTATCGTGGCTATATTAGGCCTTTTGTTGACAGGCGGCGAAATTCGAGTTTAGCGAGCTCAAAGAAGTCTATCAATACTTCTTGGAACTACCGCGCCGATCATATTGCAGCGTTTTCCTAACATCTGTCAAAATAGAAGATTAGGCGACTTCTTGTTTTCATTATCTGTTCTTTTAATCTCAACTTTCATCCATTATAACGCTCCAATATACTGTATTACACATTTGCACAGAGTCTCAGCGAGGGTTTTAATTATGGAGAGCTTTGTTGATTGCCGCGAAATTGTCACAATGATTCGCCGACAACAGTGCACTGTCTCCATGTTGTTAGATTGCCATAAATAAAATATTCAATTTTTGCGTTCCTTCTGTATTCCATTTTTTCGATTTTTTTATATTCTTGATCTTGGTTTAAACACCAGATTGTTAAAAAAATAACGAAATAAATGTTTTTATATGCACTAAGAGCTGAAATATGCATTACCCCCTTAAATATGCACTATAAAATCTTCACCTTTGGTTACAAATAATTTCCTATGTATGTATGTACGTATGTATGTATGTATGTATGTATGTATGTATGTATGTATGTATGTATGTATGTATGTATGTATGTATGTATGTATGTATGTATGTATGTATATATGTATGTATTTTTTATTTTAGTAGGTTATTTTACGACGCTTTATCAACATCTAAGGTTATTTAGCGTCTGAATGAGATGAAGGTGATAATGCCGGTGAAATGAGTCCAGGGTCCAGCACCGAAAGTTACCCAGCATTTGCTCATATTGGGTTGAGGGAAAACCCCGGAAAAAACCTCAACCAAGTAACTTGCCCCGGACCACCTGGTTTCGCAGCCAGACGCGCTGACCGTTACTCCACAGGTGTGGACTGTATGTATGTATGTATGTATGTATGTATGTATGTATGTATGTATGTATGTATGTATGTATGTATGTATGTATGTATGTATGTATGTATGTATTAACACTACAATTGGGTATACACGCAGTGGCAGTGATATATAATATACAATAATAGCATTACAATAATTATATTAATAAAATTGACAATGATTACAACAATAAAAAATAAAATAAACGTAAATTTACTTCTAACTATAAATAAATAGATACAATACACCTAGAACTATAAATAAAACTATGCTATAATAACGCCTACAATAAGCAAAAGTAAACCTAACTTATAACTACTTCTAATGTACTTGTAATGCATTTATATAAAGGTAGCTTGTGATTTGCAACTAAGGAATGAAACATGCAAATATACTGAAATCCTCCCCCAATGATTACAAACAGATTGTTCTACGAGCTTTAAATCATAACGGAAACTTACTTATTTATCCAAGTTGGGAAATTAATAAATATCGAACTACTGGATTACAAAAATTACACCTGGATCCAAGAAACACTTCAAGTACAAGTAAATAATTAAACATTGATGTCCTCGTCTGTGAGTTTCTTCCGATTGATAATTAAAAACAAGATACGTGGTGTGGTGTTAGGATATGATTACTGAAAACTTTAAGACTTATTCACATGTGATAGTAGAAAAAGTGACAACTTTTAATGTCATTTTCGTGTTCAGAACTAAATATAAACAAAATATTTTACATTTCATTTATCACACAATTTTTTTTTTGTTGACCAGTGAATTTATAATATTTGGTTAGCGGATAACATAGCCTACTCTTCGTCTACTTTTCTCTATTTCCGAATGAGACTCAGTCCATATGAAATTGGTAGGCGAACCATTAGTTGAAATTCTTTATTTTCGGTAACTGCATGTTTATTGCTATTTCCAAGAACTAACAAAAGAAAAAATGTTCCTACTTTTACTTGCGACGCAAAACTACGCTCCTATCTTGTCCAAAACCCGAGCCCTTACAACAATGAAGAACGATCACTTAAAAAATTTGAAACGCTTTCGATTTTCGAAGGACGCCGAAAGTTGGTGTAGTGTGTCACTGAGACAAGATGTCAGATTTACAGCGCTGTCCAGACCCTCTTGTGAATCATTCCAGGTTCGAAAACAATTACATAAAGCGACCGGAACGGGTGTCGCTTTCTTCCGCTGCCAGGAGGGGGAACTGACGTGTAACTTTCCATCGCGTCTTGGAAACGCTAGGACTTTTCTTATATCAAATGTGAGATTGTAGGTCACACCTGGTACTGTACATTCAGATAACAAGAAAATAGTGAGTGTGAAAAACAGTAAGGTCCAGTCGTAGAGCAGTCAACTGATGGCTTGTAACTAAAAGAGACCACGGTCCGATTCCCTATGTATTGTGAGAGTAGTCTGTGATGTAGGTTTTCTACGAATGCTTTGATTTCATATTGCATTACATTATAAAAAAACATCTAAAATATCTTCATCTTTATTCCAGAATTAATATAGTTCCGGTATTTTACCCTTTCAAATTCAGGAGTTGCTCAATTGCGTAAGTGGTCCGATAATATTAACTTTGTCTTTGATAGACTATGTGCATCATTGCTGCTTGTGGACATCTACCAGTTTTCATTCTTGAAATTAAATATGTTCTTTCCAGTTTCCTTTATTTCTCAAATTGTATCAAATATTGAATTATATGTAGTTTTATTCTGATATACTCATTTCCAATTTCAAACTCGTGTAATTTTAACAATCTTACCATCACCAAAATCCTCATTTCGGTTGACTGGATCTAGATACCTGACCACATTTACCCTTGCATGATATCCATTCTTAAATTCCTTTATTCCCTTATATAAATCTCTAATGTTTTATTCTTACTATTAAATTTGTTTCTACCTCATTAAGTTTTTCCTTCAAGTAATCTCTCTTTTTATTCCTAAGTGTACGACTTGCTTCCCGTTTTTCATTAAAATAAATATCTTTATTCTCCTCAACTGGATCCTATAAGAATTTCAATTTTGCTCGCTTCCTTCTTTCTACTACCGTGCAACAACAATCTTCATCAAACCACGGTTTGTTTTTCTCAGATTCATAATAACCTATGTTCTGCTCGGCTGCAATTTTCACATTATCTCTGGCATTTTCCCACACGCTATTAACATCTAATTCTTCCTCAACTTCATCGAAACTTCCTAAAGCGGCAAACCTATTTGAAATTTCGACCTAATAATGTTGCTTAGTTTCCTCGTCCTTTAATTTCGAAATATTGAATCTTCTAATTTTAACTTGTTGCTCTACTCGCTTGGCTACTGATAGTCTTTCTCTTAGTTCTCCAATTACCAAATAATGGTCAGAATTACAGTCTGCCCCCCCCCCTGCAGGTTCGAATGTCTACTATACTAGTATGTCTTCGTTTATCTATCGAGATGTGATCTATTTGGTTGTGTGTCAATCCATCTGGAGAAGTCCAAGTATATTTATGTATATCCTTATGGGGGAATGTTGCACTTTTGACAATAAAATTTTTTGATGTGGCAACGTTGACTAACCTGACGCCATTATCATTAACAGTCACGTATAGGCTCTCTTTTCCAATAGTAGGTTTAAAAACATCCTCCCGTCTTACTTTAGCATTGAAATCCCCCAATAAAATTGTCATGTGATACCTAGACAACTCATCAAAAGTATGTTCCAATTCCTCATAGAAGCTATCCTTCATATGATCATCTTTCTCTTCTGTAGGGGCGTGAGCATTTACAACTACGATATCGCACCATCTACCCTTAAGTACTAAATATGATAACCTGTCACTGATAAATTCGACCTTTTTACTGCTTATTTTATTCTTTTATGAATAAAGAATCCTGTTCCTAATTGGTGATTATGGTTTCCTTTCCCATAATACAACAAGTGAGGCGTTTAGTTGCAAAATTAGATATATCACTAAATATAATTTTTCAGTATGAAGAAAAAACGTTTGCAAGAAACCAAGGTTTTGCAACCAATACTATTCTTTCATCATACAGATCCATGTGACGTATCTGGCTTTGGAGCATAACAGTGCTATAGCAGTTGCAGAATCATATGAAGATATGAAATATAATATTAACTCATTTCCGAAAAAAGTGCTGTATCTGATTTTGCAACTACACGCCTCAAGTAATCTCCTATTTGTGATATGCCATTCCCATTTAACCTAACCTCCTGTACTCCCACAAAGTCTATTCTATATCTAGCTAGTTCTTTTGCTTCTAATGTTACCCTCCTATTCTACACAGACTTGTAACATTCCAAGTACCAAATCTCATAACCTTATTTCTTTGCCGTGGTAGTGCCAAAGAATCAGTCACATTCCGAGGATTATTTTGAGATTTCGTAATAAGCTGTTTTTACGGTGATGGGTTGTTAATCCTTCACCCAACTCCCAAGCTGGAGGACCACCCCTTTTCGACTGTCGGCGACTGCTTAGTCAATATATTCGCAGCTATCCTCCATATGTGGAGGCCGTCTCCTCTATCCGCAACCTGAGGACGCGCGATACCGTGATGATAGGTACGCACAAAACATGCTGTTATATTATTATTATTATTATTATTATTATTATTATTATTATTATTATTGTACATGGCATTGTGATTTTACCCTCTTCGGTAATATCTGGTATTATACTTGCGTCGCTGTTATTTTCGGCGTGATTCCTCCTCTTTGCTTACGCATTAGGATGTGAAGGCTCTATGAAGTCTAGGTAGGTAGTATTGTTCGCCATTTTTGTTCTTTCGTTGTCGAGCTACCAGACGAGGAATCTATTTGCCGCACCGTTAAACATTATCATGTCGTAGCTCCTATGATAATAAATCAAACGCACTATAATTGAGCGGGAAATAACGTCCTCGTGTGCTTCAACGAAGGAGCCAAAATGGCGGGTCATTATATTAAGTATTTATCGAGCCTTAGGAAGTACATAACCTCATCAGCAACGAATCACAAGACACACACGTGTAAATGTAGCCGACCTGCAACGTGATTGGCTGCCGGAAATAAGAGCGACGGGGCTATAGTTGGTAACACTGAAGAGACGGCCAAATTAGCCTTTTAGGAACTGCTCTTACGTTATCCTCAATGTATATATTTCCTAAAATATTATTAAAATAATAGTATAAATTACAGAACTAATTAAGAACAAAACAATATTCATTTCTGAATGATACCCAATAAATCTATTAGTGTTCTAATTTGTTATTACCGACTTTTTAAAATGTAATGTGCAATTGACAAAATTGCAGCTCTGAAATTTATAAAATACCATACAGAACTTCCTAGCAGCCTAGAAGGTATTTCTTTGACCAAAGTACTTATAATGTAACCTTGTTCCATATCCGCTTTGCCTACCGCAAACCCCTCAGCATCTGGTACATGTCATTGGAAACCATCCGTTTGCGGCTGGCTCTTCATAGCCAATGGAGTAGCACGCGTCTTGCAACATAAGTAACGACAAACACGGTCAATTTTATGTGCACCATAATGATGATGAACTCACTGTACTGCTGGTTTATTAATAGCACACACTTGGGGAGAAAGAAAGGCGTTACTATAATAGTATTCTGGTCTGGTTTCTTTGACCTACTTTGCTGCCTCCGACATCCCTCTGCTTCATTATTGTGGCAACAATAAGGACGCTTTTTCTTTCTACTGCTCCTACTTTTGGAAGAGGAAGCCCCTCATTATTCCTTCTGAGGGCAATGACATTTATACCTACACACCCTTACCTTTTTTTTTATCCTCAAACACACCAGGTAGGTGGCGAAAGAGAAAGCTGCCCACGCCTTCCCGAAGGGATCAAACAAGAGAATGAGTCTTGGCTTATGATTTAATGGACTGAAGGCTCTTTATGTAATATACCAAGAGAAATCTTTCATTTTTATACCTCGGTTTTGTACCCAGAAACAGCTCGAATTAGTTGACATAGTCTCACTGAAGAACAGTCAGTTCAATTCCTGGATAAATGTTTGAAATTTGTAATGGATCAAATTACATAAACAGATCTTGGGTTTATTTTGCCATTAACATTTAGCTATTGCTCCCATCTCGTTGTCACATCTCACCGGCATTGAATAACATTTTCAGGTGAAAACAAGTGCTCTTAATAATGAATAAAGCAAATATATATGAAGTTAATTAATAAATAAGAAATAAATAGCAAACGAATTATTAAAATTTTATTTATGTAATTAAAACCACTAAAAATAGGCACAATAACAGCCAAATTAGCAAGCATGCCTGTATATAGACGAAAAAATAAATGAAATCAAAGCAATGAAATAAATATAAATACATAATTATATCGATGCATAAATAAACATATTATGATTATCATTGAGAGATAAATAATAATAATAATAATAATAATAATAATAATAATAATAATAATAATAATAATTTTTAGTTTGTTATTTAACGACGCTGTAACAACTACTAGGTTATTTAGCGTCGATGGGATTGGTGATAGCGAGATGGTATTTGGCGAGATGAGGCCGAGGATTCGCCATAGATTACCTGGCATTCACCCTACGGTTGGGGAAAACCTCGGAGAAAACCCAACCAGGTAATCAGTCCAGGCGGGGATCGAACCCGCGCCTAAGCGCAACTTCAGACCGGCAGACAAGCGTCTTAACCGACTAAGCCACGCCGGTGGCTAAATATAATAATAATAATAATAATAATAATAATAATAATAATAATAATAATAATAACAACAATAATAATAAATCACCATCATAATCATTCTGATAAGTATTAGGCCTAGTGGCCTGTTACGATCTTCTTTATTGTTCATCTCTGTTGAAGGATCTTTTACCTCTCGGTCGCTAATTTGAAATTTGCTTTGGAAAACTGTTATTGCTCATTCTGTTTACGTGATTTTTCTAGTTTTCTTGATATCGTCAAATGTATTCCATCATTGGTCCAGCCTCGTGTTCCTCCATGATATCCTCATTCCGCTTGTGGTCGAATTTAGTGCATCCCGAAGCACTGAAGAACTGTTGTGGAAGTTAGTCCAACAAATCCAAAATTTTGCAATTTCAAAAACTAGTGGCAGAAGTACCTCAAGAAAAATCAGTTGAAAGTGCAAGTACTAAGGAAAGGGATAATAAAGTATGAGTTACTTTGTAAATTAGTAACTTGTTTCATTTTGTACCTATATGACCATCAGCACCAAGGGACTGTTGTTGCAAGACAATTTATTAAAGAGTTAACTCAACACAAATTCATCCTTAACCATGATTCTGATATCGGCATTCAGCCCCCAAGTCTAGTGGTTTACTGTGAAGGGAATCGCTGAATAAAAAAAAAAGTCTGTGACTTAAAAAAAAAGTCTCCCATAGGCCTGCATTGAAGGAAATTAGACACATTTATGAAGAGGACACAAATTGAGAAGCTTTAAAAATAATGAACCATACATTTATCAGACATAAACAGTAATAATTTCAACTTCAAAATGTGTTTTTCTTTTGTAGCAGTTAACTAAATTCTATGAATATTTATAATTTTCTTCCACACCTGTGGAGTAACGGTCAGCGCGTCTGGCTGCGAAACAAGGTGGCCCGGGTTCGAATCCCGGTCGGGGCAAGTTACCTGGTTGAGGTTTTATCCGAGGTTTTCCCTCAACCCAATAGGAGCAAATGCTGGGTAACTTTCAGTGCTGGACCCCGGACTCATTTCACCGGCATTGTCACCTTCATATCATTCAAACGCTAAATAACCTAGATGTTGATACAGCGTCGTAAAATAACCCAATAAAATAAATAAATTTATAATTTTCTTTAGAAAAATCAGGTGTTATTTTACAAATTCAGCTTAATAATTGTTTTGTTATCATTATGTAGCGTGTTCTTTATATTTCATCATCTTTTTCTCAATTAAAATGGAGTTGCATACAATTTTAAGAAAATACATATTTTTGAAAACTTATTCTTTGTTAAAAGGGCGGAAGTCCCAAGGTAAAAAAGGCCCTATTTATTATCTTAGGTAATGGAACAGTTTAGAAACATTTTAATTTAGTGATATGACCCAAAAACTAATTTTTAAGATTGAAAAGAAAGTTCCAAATCCCATACAATTGTCGGAAAACAGTTTTTTTGTCTCTTCTGTAAATTTTTCATTTGTGGACTTTCGTCCTTTTAACAAATGAAGGATTCAGAATCATAGTGGGCCAAGCGCCATTTACTAAAACCGTAGAAAACAAGAGTTAAAATAAAGTTATTACCATAATTCAATGGAAACATATAGCAAGTAATATAAAGTATACAGTATACACATTAAAACTAAATTATATGTTAATCTTCATTAAACTATGGTATTCACTTAACTTTAACCCTTGCTCTCTCCGTTTTTAATAAATGGCTCTTGGCACACTATGGCTTTGAACCCTTCAAATAACGATTCAATTGTGTCTAATACTAATTATTAAATGTTATGAAAATCATTATAACAACATAAAAGAACTCTCTGAGTCTCAGGAATAAAATATGAAAGTCTTATATCAGTAATACAATGTTAAAATTGAAATATACCGTCTATACTTATCTAGTATACCTAAACTAGATAAGTATAGACGGTATATTTCAATTTTAACATTGTATTAAAACTTGCTTATCGGATAAACCATACAACATGAAATTACTTATATTAGTAGTCAACACTTTTTTAGAGTTTATGGTACTGAGCTGATAAGCCACTGTTGGACTAAAAAACTCGTTTAGAGATTAAAAAGCTCATTTGATTTTTTTGTCAAAAAGACAAAAATCTTTCATAAAATGTAATTTTGCTCTTACTACGCAGAGACATGTAGGCTACATTTCGCATTTTGCACTCAGTTCCGTATTTTACCGCGTATTTAAAAACTACGACAATATACTTATTATGTTTTTAAATATAAAATTACTTATTTTGACAGCATTAAGACACATTTCGCCTTTACCGTAATTGCGAAAATCTACCTCTATACTAATGTGTTTTATAATTTTAATGTAGCTTTTTGTAGTGTTGTGGATTATTTGAAAATTTTATGTATGATAACTGTGACTTGCAAAAATTAGATAGTTTTAGCAGATTGTCATGTTGTACCCCAATTGAAAGTATTTATTTGTTGTACTATAATTTTTATTATTTATGACTATCTGGGAACTTATAAGATCTTATCCTCCAAACCCATGGTTTAATATGTTATGTCTGTAAATATTATTAAACAATAGTTTATGTATAATCTACATATTTATATTATGTTTATGTTTGTAAATAGTCTTATATATTTTTTTTTTCTAATTTATGTATGAACTGTGGTAACGAGTATTCTGAATGATCTACCAAAACTTGAACATATCTAATTATGCAGAATAAGAATTATATTTGCTGACTCACTGACTGAATGAATGAATGAATGAATGAATGAATGAATGAATGAATGAATGAATGAATGAATGAATGATAGAATGAATGAATGAATGAATGAATGACTTAACTAATTAAGCATGTATGTAAATCTTTGGATCGGTGGCCTAAGTGACTGCCTGACTGATATGGCAGGCTAAGTCAGTGGCTGACATTCTTTGTTACTAACTTTTGATAAAGACTCGTCCATTAAGGCTTGTCAATCATTAGCCATCTTTTTACTGAAAATTTCTTATTCAGGTTGTTGATACGTGAAAATTTTTTCATTAACATACCCCTTGTTAGTTTCACTGCAATCCGATTACTGTGATTTTATGATGTGTTTGCAATATGCAGACACTGTCATGAAAATTCTACAGAAATATAGAAATAAAGCACATTAAAGTTTTAACTCAATTTTTTTTTACTCTGCTGAAGGACTTTGGAAAAACAAAGAGGTTGATTTACAAAAATTATCGCGCCGACTTGAAAAACAGACAAAAAGGGAAAATTACATGAAAAGTAATTCAGTGAAATATTACTGTGCATCAGTCTACATTCCTTTGTTGGATTTGAACTAACTGAAAAGTTTAAATTATACATAAATACAATTATTATTTACATGCTTCAAATATTAGTTCCAAAATTTTGTGCTGGGGGTTCATGAGAAGATGGGAAAAGATTTCAGAAGCAGTGATGTTTATAAAACTCCATTTTCAATCTTCGGACTCATCTCGCTAAAATATCATATTTTTATTACCAATTCCATTTACGTTAGATTACTTCTCAGTTGAGCAAGAAACTGCAGGAGGAGGGTCCAGTCAATTGTATAAAAGGAAGTTCATTGGCACCAAATGAGTGCAGAGACCTGTAACACTAACCCCACCAATTAGCCAGGGTTCCGCATGTTATGAGTGACGATTCGCATATATTTCACTGTAGTAAACCGTCCACAAATAGAAAAAGGCTTTAAAAGTGTGGTCAAATATACAATTCGGCTGCCGCACTCGCTTGCCCTGCGTCTGAACTTCGTGGCTTGGAAACACTCACGGTTGTTACATCAACTTTATGTCTTTAAGAGCCAATGGGAACAAAGAAAGCGTCTAGACTAGAGGAACCATGCAGAAATTGATGGTGGAGAACGACGCAATGAAACTTGATATACAATACTTCAGGGGTAACCAACTTGTCGACACATCGTTAATGAACTCAGGTTGTAGCACAAAAAGAAACAAATCGTCTATGATATATATACGAATAAATTTGTATCATCATAATAACTATTACATTCTTCTTCTTCTTCTTCTCCTTCTTCTTCTTCTACTTCTTCTTCTTCTTCTTCTTCTTCTTTTTCTTCTTCTTCTTCTTCTTCTTCTTCTTCCAAACACTTGTTGTGATCTGTTACTGTCTCACATATCAGTCCATCTCTTCGTCAACAGATCTCGTTCTGTGATACACAGACTATAGGATTTTGTTTAAGGATGAGTTTTCTCTCCTTTTTCCCGACATGTTTCCTACATGTTTCCTCCGTTTTCGCCTTTGAGTGTTAACATATTATTGTAACAATGTTTTATATTTAAAGTTCTCTAAAGATTTCTTCATTTCGTTTATGGTCCGATTATGTTACTCCTGCTGTACGCCTCGTGAATTTCATCTCTGCAGCATTTATTGTTGAAATTTACCTATTGGGATCTTTCCCATCACTGCACTCTGTACTATATTTACATTTCCCACTTGGAGCGTTGAATACGAGGCTTTTATGAGTTCTTAAAAATCCTAAACTTTTGCTTGTCTAACGTTCCGAGGCTCTCAGGCAGAGGTCTCCAAAAAGCGTATCGTCATTCGTGCTCTCGATGCTGCCCGCCGAACACAGTGTGCTGTAAGGCTAGAGAAGGGGGAGAGACTCGTACCTCAACACATGGAAGCGATCAGTGGGGGATCGCGGCAACAGTCCTCTTATGTTTACAAATATTAACATCAAAAGAATAAGAAATATCATACGTTTGTATATTATTTTGACATACTATGAAGCTGGAGCCCCGTCTGTTGCTATTGACACAAGCCATTGCAAATTCAACCTCTTCTGTTCTATGGTGACTTTAGTACCTGGAAAAGATCTTCTCCAGTTGTATTTTGTAATTACATCTAGAAGACATTCAGATACAGTAAAATGTTCATTAACTCCTCGGATGAAAATGGCTAGGCGAGGTTTGTCATTTCTATCTGTGCTTTCATCCAATGCAAGTGAATAAGCTACAAACTAGTTAATTGTGGTTTCGACTTCAAATTCAATTACATTTACAATTTTGAAATCCCTTCTCTGAACTGTAATTGGAAACAATTTAATTTTCTTAAACTTTGACTTTGTTCTGGACACAGTATTTTAGAAACGTCGTGTATGCACGATTTTATAAACGATGCTTCTGTAAAGGGCTTCATTGATTTTCCAATATTCCAAGCTAGAACATAGCTAACAAGAAGTTTTTTTGTTTGATACTGAGGACACGTGTGTGATTTGTGTTTGTATTTTCTTGTTTTATATTTACCAAAATATTTGTAGTCCTACGCATTTCACCTAAAATTAAACGAAAAACTATGTTTGTCATGCGAAACTGCGTGTAAAAGTATTGTAATATACTGATTATTATGTATAACCAACAGTTATACAGATAGCCCCAAAATAATTATTTTTATATGTCCAACATACCTATAATTGTATGATATTGTTTGTGAAGAGTCGAGTAGTGTCGTCGCATGTTGAATTTCAACACACCCTTAAGAATTTTCGAACAAATTAAGCATTTCACATTCTCCCCACTAACACAAAAAAAGTCTCTTCCTATTCAACCTTGAATGTGCTACGTCCATGATTAGAAGACATTGTGAAACGGTGGAACACGGCGACCAACACAATGATAATGGCAGTCAGCCACTGTTCTTCAATTTGCGCATAAACATTGAGTACAGTACAGGTAGGGATGGGTGAGGCGGAGCGCGCTTATTACGTACTGGCTTCGGTTCCGTGCAGGGGCTTACTCGCGAGTACGCGTTTGGAGACGTCTGCTCTCAGGTGTTGTTAAAAATAATTGTGAATTACAGTTTTTGTCAGTTATCGGTAATATCACGCTATGATTGTTGAATTGAATTTATTTTAGCTATAATAATAATAATAATAATAATAATAATAATAATAATAATAATAATAATAATAATAATAATAATATAATAATAATAGTTATTTTCTATTGTTGTATCATTTTTATTTTTAATAAAATCTGTGATATTAACATTCCAATGAATTATTTTGGAGTTATTAAACTTGTAATAATAATATGTCTTGCAGTACATTTAATTACACGTTAAGTGTCATTTGATATTAGTATCAGTTCTCAAGTATAATTTTGTGCTGTCCGTATTGTTCCTATGTTTAAATTTATTTAAATTTATGATGTCAGACATGTAAAAATTTGCATTCTTTTATTTAGTATTACATATTTTGTATTTATTTATTTTCCAAGTTAATAGATACGGTGAGCATGTAGTCGTAGTTATTCGCTACCAGTCGCGCTAGTGATGCTTAGCTAACATGTTGTCATAGCCCTATTAACATACAGTTTCCTTACTTTATGAATACTTATACTGTGATTTTAGTCTAGGTGTAAGTTCTTGCAGACTGTATGATGTAATACACTCTTGAAAATGAACGCAATGAACTACAGTGAACCCTCTCATTTACGGACATTGCAGGAACGTAACAATCTGTCCGCATCTGCGAGATGTCCTTTATTGGGAGGGAGGCTCCCCAATCTAACAGTAAATTTATAATATGCATTATGTATCCCTTCACTCTTTAAATGAAATATAATACTGTAGTTTAATTATAAATACAGTATACAGTAAATTCTTTGCAACTTTGAACTACAGTAGATAAGACCGAAAAAGGAAAATACAGCACTGTGCCATCCAATTTTATTCTACAGTAGGTCTACAGTTATGCAGTACTGTAATTTACAGTTTTCAACTTAACCTTTACGTTCAGGTGCCATGTCTCTGGAAAAAGAACAACTGATTGAAGTGAAGAGAATAATCTTACTAACCCTATCATGTGTCGAATACAATTTCACGATCGCGGAAACCTTGGACCCATCAGACAGGTTAAATTTTATGACTTTGTTTATCCACCCGCTTCCAGCAACAAGGGGTAGTCGGCTGGGCTAATGATAGCCTACGAGACACTTACCGTCTTCTTTCATGTTAAAGAATTTCTTATACAATTCTCAAAACTAAATTTTTCATTTTTGTAACACATTAGGTCTTGTAATCCAAGTTCTGTCCGCAATCAAAAGGTAAAGCAAGCTTAGGACTGTGAAATAGCTGTCCGTGTCCGTGTCTGAGAGTGTCCGTAAACGAGAGTTAAATTTATCATTATTTCTATATTATTTCAGTTGGGACATAAAAATCTGTCCGTATATGAGGAGTGTCCGTATCTTGGGGGTGTCCGTAAGGAGAGGTTTCACTGTATATACAAAACTTGAGAGAGAATACAGTGCTTTACTGTTTTCAAGTTCTGGTTTTACTGTGCATTGACATGAAACGAGGGATAATTAAATGTAAAATATCCTATTAAAAATGACAAAATTTTACAGTATAGTACCCTCAATGTAGGAAATTGCCGCGAGGGAGGCGGTAGCACAACCAATGAAGGAGACCTCTCCACAGCTAAGCTATAATGTACCTTAAATCATTTTGTATGACGCTTTCGCTGCTTGACTGCTGACCGAGGACATGAGCATTGTACAGGAAGAAAATAAATCCACAAATGAAAACAAAGTTGTCGTGTCGTACCAGTTGCTATCATTGCCATTTTTTGTTCCAAGATAACGTTGAGACTTTATTGATTTGAAAGTACACTTTGGTCAGAAACATAGTGTCCGTAAAAAGGAACATATTGAACATGACGACGATGAGTGAGAAGTCCGGGTTTCGAAACTTTCTTCTCTCTACTCAGAACAACTGTCATACTTTGGAACAGTGTATCGATTAGTCTATTTATTCTTTCTCGATTTTGTTCTATTTGGTATTTGCGAAACTGTTAACAAAATCTTCAGGAGGTTTTCCATCGCTAACCTAGATATTCAATCACATTTGGGCAGAAATTAATTTTAAATAAATGAAATTTAATGCAGCAAAATAATAAATTTTTATCATTAACTACGATTACGAAAACAGAACAGTAAAAAATATTCATCATTAAATTGAAATGTTTTTATCGAATAACAAAGTTTTCTTATTTTGACACCATATTTCGAAATAAATGTCTCATTGTCGTTACAACTTTTAATATCTCATAGAAAATGCATATCACGTTAAATATGTTGAAGTTCACTTTTACATGAATCTGGTATATGGTATATCGCCGTGTCTGTTCGGCAACTTCTTTAGCATAAGAGTAAGGCGGATCAGTATACACAATTTCAAGAGAACTTATTTCCAAGAGCTGTGCTATTATTTTATTAGGCGTTGTATAGCCTAATACATATTTTTTTAGAGAGCTAAGTTACTATATTACAACCATATCATAATCGCGTTGTATTTCAATGGTTTCTACAGCTTATGAGTGACGATAAATTTAGAATTTCAATTGATAATCCCACGTGAACGTTTCTCAGCCAATGAACGAGTCATTGACGCTAGATTGGCCAATGAGAATCTAATTGCACTGTTAGTTATAAGGATGCTGATCAAAATTAATAATAAGTGGTATTTTTTTTCCTCTTACCGTCATTTGTTTTATTTGTATTGTCTCTCCTTCGATGTATCAGGAATCAGACGTTTACGTCAGACTCGCAGTCTCAACATGATGCAATAATTAATTAATTAGAATAATTGCACAATTAATAAAATTACTATAAGTAAAAATGGTTTATAATAAAATTAAACATGTTCAAAATTATAGATAAGCAGTGATAAAAGAGTTGAAAAGGAAGTGTTGTTATAGGTCTAACCGCAAATGTTCAATTGTTTTTATTCAAGGAGCCTTTTTTCTATCATCTCTGCTTCGATTCGACTGTTTTTCTGGATTTTATTATTATAACCTCGAATGTTTAGTTGTTCAGAATTACAGTTGTTCGCATTGAGTTTATCTTTCCGAATACAGTTCGTGATAATAGTTAGCCTCAGGCATTTTAATTTCGCTTTTAAAACTCATTTTTGTTATCATTAGGTAATATGAATCGGTCATTTGTAAAACCACATGAGTTCACATTTTTACCGGTACAATAGCAAGCACTAGGTGTGGAGGCATCATTTCCAGTCGAAAAAACATGAGTCCGATCATTATTCTTATTTCGATACTAATTAAATCATAATTTTTTAAAGTAACAAAATGGTAACTATAGATACATAAGAGGTAACAAATGAAAATCCCCATTGTTTGCCCAACACAGTGATGTGTTTTTTTATCTCATACTATGTCTTATTCCGCTGCTTTATGGTCTTACAAACATAACATTACAGTACAATGTACAATGTATTACTCGATCGAGACCTGCAGCCCGGAGCGCCACTTGTACTGCTCCTCTGTTCGCAATACGTCATCACAATAGTTCACATTACGCCCGCGGTTACACTCACCTCGGTCGAGTAATATTGTAGCTAATATTCATGAAAGGGGTGCTACTATCACTAACATATGGATAAACCATGGCGAGATTAATTAGTAGCTTCAGAACTAAACAAGTGATGGTACTCAATAGAAGTTATATACAGATTTCCTCCTTATTTACTTCCAAATTATTTGATCACATTTCAAAAGTTGGTACAATTCGAGCCAATCCATTTTCAGCATATTTTAGACGTGTCCTTTTCTATCAATTATTGTTCAATCGCTGGCTCCGCAATGGGCATCTTGCCAATAACTTAAACATAATTATAAACAAACAAATGCGACATAATGACTTAAAACAAAAATAAGATTAATATTGAATCTTTAATACTGCATACTGCAATATATATATATATATATATATATATATATATATATATATATATATATTAAAATTGGCCTACAACACTATAAAATAATACAGAAATTAGTAAATAGTATTTAAACCTACATGTACACCATATTAATATTTATCGTACAGTTCACGTTATACATTACACAAATCAATGGAATATTACTTTTTTCAATTGTGGAAGTCGAACATACAGTTCTGTAATCCTTGTAAAACTTTACAAAATTTCTACCCCGTTGGATAATTCTCCCATCGCTTCATTGTATTTATTTGATACTTTTTTTTGCACTTCAAAATATCCATCCAAATCTCCCTCTATGATTTTCCGTCTGTAAATTGTACCTGCATGGATAGCTCCGTAATAAGCGTAATTTGTTTACCAGCTCCAACAATACATACAGGCTAGTTCATTCTGAGCATATTTTAGGGGTATACATTCCTACCGGTTGTTCAATACGTACATGTTAGTGTTCATTTATTAAAAATATTGAAATTCGACATAATATGAAATAAAATATTGTACGTTATAAGAATTGAAAGTGTTTCACGAATTCGTTTCGAAATTCCGGCCTCAGCTACGCTTCGGCCGCAAACATCTCAACTCATCCGTAAAACTTCACTTTCAATCCTTGTAACGTAAATAGTCAACTCATCCGTAAAACTTCACTTTCAATCCTTATAACGTAAATAGTTATTTATGGGAGTAGTTAGTATAGGTTCTCTTTTTGGCACGAGTGTGTGTCATACAATGTTTTTTCTAGGATAGCACAAATTTACATTAAATAAATATTTCAAGTTGGAGAGGTTATAAGATCACAATGTCATGGCCATCTAAACTCAAAACCATTAAGAAGTAAGTATCCATGGAATGACAGTCTGTTTTATTCATGTTGAAGATTTCATTGCCGTCTAACCCGGTCATATAATTAACAAAGCGGTTAGAAACAGTTGAATGATGTCTTGTTATACTGAGTAGGCCTACTACATGTAACTTAAGAATAATAAGGGCTAAAATGTAGATATGAATGCTAAATTTGTTACTTATTTGTGTTACGTGTAATATTTAAGTAATGAAAGATCGAGGTAATGCATTAATTTCTTACTGAACGAAGTTTGTACATAAAATATTAGCCTACATTTTCTTTGGCAGTGCGTAAAATGAATATCAGTGCCTAAAGTGATTACTTACTTTTTTAGGTAATAGGTAGTGATTTAAAGACTCACTTTAGGCACTGACCAGAGGGTAAATGCAACTTTACGCACTATTGTAGAAAATAAACATTTTTGTATTAGTCATTATATGAGTGCACTTTTCTGAGGAGGACAGCAGCATTGTTTCTATGACAACCAAATGCTGTGTCTTGTTCAGAGTGTCGTCTGCAAGTGTATTATATCAAACGAGCATTACCTTAAATACCTACTATAACATTTACAACGCTTTAGAATTTGAAGTGACTTTTGAATGACGTTACAATTATGTTGATTGCATTCTTTGTTATGGAGTAATATTAATTCAACGACGCATCCTAACAATTCTCCATCATTCATTAAGAGTAAGATACACCACTTTTGATGCACTTTGGATAATCTCTGATGAACTAAGTAGCCTAATTTTCTCGACACTAGCGATATCTATTAGCCCGCTCTAAGAGTCGGGGCGAATAACGGCAAGTTAAGGGTCCTGCCATTGAACAGAAAAAAGTTACTTTATAATAAATAGCCTTGTACTACTTGCATTGTTGTATGAATTTCTGTTCAACAGCGATTGAGAAAAGGCAATAATAATATTTTAATGCACAAACTGAAGCGGGATTAGAGATGAATTTACCGTATTCTTAAATATTTACAGAAGGCCGTTTAACCAATTAAAACTTTACTTTCAGTTAAATTAAAGTTAAAACAAAATTTAACTTTAATGGAAAACCTAGATGCTATTGCAAATAACAGAACAAGATATTAGTGCATACCCAAAAGTAAAGGTTGGTGATATTGTGATAGTTCTTTTTGTGAATTTATTACAATTTTACTGAGCGAGATAAGAACCGGTTTTGTGCCGAAACTTGTTCACGAACATTCTCTTAATACGTTGACGCAAACAACCGATCTTCCTCTCGCTCAGTAAAATTGTAATAGATTCTCAAAAAGAACTATCACAATATTAAGGTAACGTACCCAAATAAGAGACAGGTTTCTAATAAGAGATACATTGTTAATTTCTCCGGTATAATTTGCAACCTCTTGACAACTATGGGAAATCAATGTGTGTGCTTCTAAGACATCGTGTTCTTTGTCTAACCTCAGTTGAAAGTAAGTAATGAAACTGAGAGCAAGAAAAGTAATTTTTCACATTTTGAACTTTTTGATAGTTTTTGTTGAGGAAGTGAACAGCAGTTAATGTAAGGTACTGTACAACAAATTTATTATTAATTTTATAAAATTGCTGGCAAAATGTTGCATATAATAAGATAGATTGCTAATAAGAAAGATAATAATTTATGGCCTTAGGTAGCTATTTCATTTTTATTTATTTCGTTCCCTAATAAGAGATACCTAGGGGTCCTATTAAGAGATAGTGTCTCTTATTTAGAACCATTATTTGGTTTTATTATGAGCTCATTTTTGAGAGTTTACGAAAGGCGTTAATGCTTCTAGTCGTGTCAGTTTGTCTGCCATAAAATACATAAGAACCAATGAAAGATTAATTGAACTATTAATTAAAATTAATTACGAATTAAGTCAATCATTAATTATCCATTGTCTTCAATTATTCATTACAAAATTACTAATTGAAATGATTAAGTTATCATTATTAATGACTAAAATTAATTATTAATTGAGATGACAATAATATAAATCAATTAAAATTGGCTAGTCCGAAAATATTTACCTTATTTAAAGATCAAAACATAAGTCCGTAATTCGTGAAATATTCTCTACATATTTCAAATAAAAATCTTATGTGATTATTAATAACTATTAAATTTAATTGTGATTCATGGTTTCGAAAATTTCATTGGACCTGTGTAAATATCGCCACTATAGCCAGTGCCAGCGTTTGTGGCGCTTGTCCTTGAGTAAAATGCCAGTTAGTGATCACTTGTTGCCAGTATAGCTGAGAACGATAACACCCATACGTCACGTAGGCCTAATCAATCTGCCAATCATAGTTGTCAGTCTTATTGGCCACTGACTGCGTCAAAGGCAAGACACTCGCACTTTGCGTTTCTGGGATGTGTCCTTGAGTACACTGTCTAGTCAGTGGCATCTGTTACCACTTCGGCTGAGAGTGGTACCATCTCCTAAACAGATGTGACGTCAACAATATGCCAATCACAGTTGTCAGCTATCATGCCCACAGACTGTGGCAAAGATAAGTTATTCGTTATCAACGTTCCCATTACTTATTTCACGTGCCAGAAACGGTGACTTTAGTTATATCGCAATTACAGAAGCGGCAACAACCACCTCAAGAGCCGCAAGTTTCAACCAGTGAGGAGTGGCATGTAAAGTATCCAGGGCAGGAAAAGGAACTATCATAATATCAACTCTTTAACAGAAACAAACGAGAAAAAGTTTAGATATGAAAAAACAAAGAAAAGATGGAGCTCGCAAGAAGTTCGAAAAACAACAAAAACCACAGGAAAAAATCAGTCCAAGAAGCACTGCTTGAGTTCGTCCAGTGATGAAGAATCCGATGTGGAAATGCAATTAATTAACTCTAGTGACTCGGAATATGGAGGGAATTATGATGATAGAGAGTGCTTGTTTTGCACTGGATTTTTTACAGAAGAACACTAGGACCCAGAAAAAAAGTATCTCTTATTTGGGTACTTTCCCTTACTCATATCACAATATTACCAACCTTTACCCTAATTTCTTGTATGTTCAATCATGATGTGGTATAATCTCGCAGACTATTTTTTATATTTTTTTACGAAGTTTGGACAATTCCTGCAAGTTAATAATTAATTGAAGTGTGTAAGTAATTTATACTGCCTACTATAAATACAAAAGTGAATAAATCATTTAATTACCTTCAGATATTTCCATTTTAGTCAGCAATAGCGATATTAGTAAGATCTCAGAGTAAGCTGGTCATTGGTAGGGCATACGCCCTGTCATACAATCCAGACGAAGCTTCTCGCCTCCGTTAATGAATGTTTCCCAGGAAGCGTCGTAACTTACAAATGTTAATGACATTATACATGGCAGTTCAATTTCAGCTTTTAATTTCTTCAGAGGTCTTGAGGCACAGATAGCTTTCTCTTACACAATTCGTTAGAAGAAAGTGACTCTGCCATTTTTTAACAATGTCTGGTGGCATTTAACCATTTCGGATGAACTGGGTTTCCGTCTTCTATTTTGTATGACGTCATATCGGGCTTTGGGTACTTTCGTTAGTGCAGTTTGTGATATTAGACGCATATTTGTCTCACTTAAGATACAATGTGAGTGCCCTCTTTCTGGAAATATCGTAATGCTTTCCAATAGGCGAAATGCAATTACAACATAATGAACATATCTAAAAACAATAAAGTTCTTGTTATGATCAATACCTATAAGAATCGCAGAATATTTGTAGTTGTTTTAGTTCATAAGACAGAATGTGAAATATAAATTCAAGAAGCATTCATAGTACTTCCTCAGCTCCATTCCTTGGCACAGGCTTATCATAACCATATTATATCGTGTGACACAGATGTCAGTTGACAAATGGGAAACATTACTCTAATTGGAAATACAATTATTGTTCACTACCGCAAATGTTCAAAATGTACTCCATGTACTTGAAGACAGTGCCTCGTTCGATCCTGACGTTCTTCTGTCACACTTAGAAGTGTTGCAGTGGAATGTACTGGATAACATCGATGACCCTTTGTTTCAAGTATATAGATGTAGTCTCTGTCTGAAAAACGTGCTGTTTCACAAATCCCCATAGAAAGAAATCAAGGAGTGTGAGGTCTGGTGACCGTGGAGGCCATGACTGAGATACACCTCATCCAACCTAGTGCATACCGAACATCTCACTTAGTTTCTGGCGAACTATTAGAGCATAGTGTGCTGTGACCCCATTTTGTTGAAACCACATTCTTATCCGTATGTTCAGTGGCAAATCATACAAGTACTCTCTCCAGCAATTCCTCATACGTGTGTTGGTTACATTTCCATCAAAGAAATATGGTCCACAACCATATCAGCTGGTATTCCACACCACATCATAGCTTTTGGAGTACTAGGATTGTTAGCTTCAAGCATTCATCTTGCGTTTTCTTTGGACCATTATCATTCATTTTGTGTATAAGCGTGCCCATCCACGAATAATAAGTATTCGTCTCTGAACAGAACATGCTGAAGGAAGGATTGGTCAGTACGCAAACGCTGTGTGCTCCAGTTGCAATATGTTCGCCTCTTGAGTGGATTTTCTTCTTGTTTGTGTGTAAATGCTGTAATTTGTAGGAGTGAAAACGTGCAGATTTCAATATTCTGCGAACAGATTCTCTACTGATGCCACTTTCTCAATCCACATAGCGCTCTGATCTTTAGGGCTGGCCGTCACCTTCGCAATCACGTCTATTGAATGCTGTCCGTCAGTAGCAGATTTGGGACGACCAATTCGTTCTTGTCGAGTAGCTACACTGAAAGTTGTTTCAAATTTATGCAATAATTTGGCTACATTTTGTATGATGGTTTTAGAATGTCAGGATGAAACTCGTCTGCAGCTTCTCTTGCTGTCCTGTGATTTTTTTAACTCTAACGTTGTAGGCTTATTTATATGTGATCATTAAGAAGGGCTTCGCTTTAAATTTTTCTAGAATGTCTCTTTCGTAAGAGTTTTATTTCGTTTAATCCTTGAATTCGCAAAGTATCCTATAGGATACAACAGGTTAATAGCCTATCTTCTATATATATGATTTGAACTGGTAATGGAAATTACGGGAAAACGGCTGAACGGATTTTAATAAATGACCCCTCATTCTGAAGCTTGGAACCCAAAGTTTTTCAGAAAAATAGTAGTTTTGAGTGAAATGTCAATTTTTCAACATAATTTTCCTATTTTCTAAAATCCATCTGTCGTCACTAATTGCATTTCAGAATAAAACAAAACACACACTACAGTAAACAATATTACACGAAGGCCATGATCTGCAAGAATGCTGACATATTTAGAGCTCAAATTAAATTGGTTATTAAAAGTTTCAAGACTTACTAAATTTAATTTACAGGTCTGATTCTGTGGTGTGTAATTTTCTGAGTATAGCTTGGATATTAAAAACTACAAAACTTGAAGTAGTTTGATGACATTATTACCATTAGAAATGAAATATTATTATAGTTAATATCATGCTGTGACTATTTTTCATTAATCATACTGTTAAGGCTATATTGGTGATATGAAAGTGAAACGTTTTGGGGTTATATAAGTAGATGTAGTGAATATCTTAAATTAGATCTTAATTTATATAATTTACTGAGTGGCGGCTATATAGTATATGTTATTGAAAACTTTATAACTTACGTAATATAATAATATTGTTATTAAAAATCAAATATTTTTGTAATTATTAATCAAGTGGGGTTGGGTCTTTTCATATATTTAATGGCGGTGTGGTGTCGATTTATATGCATCATTCTCATCAGTATTGGCTCGAGAGAGCGCAAAAATTAGGGTTCCTAAGGAAAGACCAAAAGGTATTACTTACTGATAAAATATGAGGCCTACAAGATTTTGTAGTTTCCCGATCATTTCAGCAAAATCTCTTAGCAGGATAAAATGATTTTACCTTCTACATTTCAAGGTAGTTTACGAAACATGCAGCAGCTATACCAAAATGCTACGTCTATTGTTCGAAAACATAGCAAACCTGACATTTTTTAAAACTTTCACCTACAATCCGCAGAAGTTTCTTTATCTGTGAAAGAAAGTAGAGCTGACCAATATTATTTTTTTCAGCAAATACTGGTCTTTCATCTTTCCAGGTATTTTTATTTGTGATTAATGCTGGATTCTTAACATTTTCAGCCCATATGAAAATATACAAAGAAACTTATTGAGTTGCTTTAAGAGATGGCAACGTAATTTAAAAATCAGAAATACAAAAATGGACATTCACAGTTATTTTTGGCAGGTGTTATATGTTCTCTGTGTTACCACCTTGATAATGAAAGCTACAATCTTCTTCTTTATCGTTTTAATTGCATGTACTTGCGTATATTTATAAAAATGTACACGTTCTGTAAAACTATTTTGAAGATGAATACATAATAATAATAATAATAATAATAATAATAATAATAATAATAATAATAATAATAATAATAATCCCTTGATAAAATATTTCCATACCTCAGCTCAACATTTACCACTTCATCTAACAAAAGCTCAAAATACCAATAGCTATCTGTTCAGATGTTTCTACGTGAAGTTATAAAAAAGTTTCTTTGTTGCTCAGGTTTATATATATGCCCAACTGCGATGGTGTTGTACCCTATTTTGTTCATCCCTCCTGTGAACTGCTATGACCGACTTCAGAATACGTTAAGAGTTTCTTCTTCTCCCTATGTATCATAAACAACCCTTTTCTGTCAAAAACATATAGTTCTTTTTTTTATCAACAACTTGGACGAAACCAACGTTTTATTCGTGTCAAAAACCTCTCTTTTTAACCACACTTGCTGGTTTTATAGCAGTGCAAATAACTACCGGTAAGACTTCAACACAAAAAAATATTTGGGGCGGAATGTAACGAAGTTCAAAGACCTCAGAGCAGAGGCGGCCACTGGCAATTTAAAAAATTAGATGTAGAATGAAGTGTTATTGTAACTTACAGCTAAAATAATAACTAAATTTGGATAACTGACCGAGCAAATCGCTGGCTCACTGATTGAGTAACAGATCTGATTCATTAGGACCAGCCAGCCAGCCAGCCAACTAATTAACTATCCAGCAAACTAATTCACTCTCCAAGAAACCAGTAAGTAACAAGGTAAGTAATAGGCCTATAAACAATTAATTGATTGCCTGATATATAGAGGAAGTGTTAAAAATATGGGATACTATTTTGTATGGAACCTATATGTTTTGAATACTGAACTAAAGTATCGTCCTGTTTATTGCTGAATGTCCCTGTGAATGATACACCGGACTTAGAAGTTCGTAAGACGTTATAAAATATTAAAAAAAAATCCATATTCCATATCTTAGTCAAAGACCACGTCATATGGGCCCACCACGTGTCCATATATAGCCTATACATATATATATATATATATATATATAGTTTTGTTCTGTTCCCCTCCCCCCCGAAGATCCAACCCCAGATGCACCGAAGTTCATTGATTAGTTGGTCCGTCCTCATATTTGCAATTTATTTTCTTTCAATGTCCTCCAGAGACCTCTGCGATCTCATGATACTGGTACGTCCTTTAGAGACAAAACAGAAACTCTGATGGGGTGAATAACAGCTAGCCAGTATTTTGCTTTCTCAATCAAAATTTCAATTCTATAACCTGTCATACAAGAGACTACTGAATTCACTTGTTGATGTGACTTAGCCTTTATTAGAGCTATACATAGAATCAGATGTTACATTTTATGTGTAACAGGAGGTTAAAGAAGTCTCCGTTAGATCCTGCACATGTCAAAGCGTACGCGTGCGTCATCTGTCGAGTGTTGCATTATCTACTTGCTAGAATCAAATACATTAAAACATAATAAATAATAAAAAATATATAACCTTAATGATCAAAGCGGCGGCCGTGTAGTTCAGTTGGTAGAGAAGCTGGCTACGGACTGGAAGGTCTGAAGCTCGATGCCGGTTGGTGATGGAATTTTCTCGTTACCAAACTTCCAAGACAACCTCGAGGTTCACTTTCCTATCAAATTGAGTACCGGGTCTTTCCCGGGAGTAAAAGGCGGTCGGAGCGTGGTGCCGACCATACCACCTCATTCTAGTGTCGAGGTCATGAAATCATGGGGCTCTGCCTTCATGACCGCTAAGTATCTTCTTGGTATGTGAGGGACTACCTTTACCTTTTAATGATCAAAGCAGTGTTAAGATAATAGCGCAGCGACAGTAGTTATGCTGTCGAACTATGCAATACGAGCCAGTGATGTTATATACTGAAAAACAAATAAAGTAGAGGACGAGTCCATGTTATAAGAGGGGAGTATCGTAAAAAAAAACAAAAAACAAATAAAAAGAATGAAAACATAGGATGAGTCTATGTCTTACGAGGGAAGTAAAGCTGTCATAGTCATGTAATCACGTTATTAAAAAAACCCTTGTCATTTTTTTCGAAGAAAGACATGCTGAGGACTTTTATATCTCATTAAGACTTCATGACTCTCCGTGTATTGGAACAGCCAATGGTAAGCATGGTAATACTAGACGATCGGGTGTGACTCATGAATGGTAAAATGCCAAAACATGTGGAAGACAGGAAAGAAAACTAACAAAGGAACTCATTAAGCGAATTTAAATTCACAAATGTGTGTATGTGCTGTGCCATTTTAAGATGTGAGGGGAACGAACTTCTTAATTACGAAAAGAAATAACATAATTTTTGTAACAAGCCGCCACTGTCAAATATACCAAAGAGAGAGGGGGGGAGGAAAGGGAGACACAAATAGAAAAGCAAAGCACCTCAATGGCGTTTCTTTACGCTGACTCTAACAATATAATAAAAACATTTATTGGTGTGCGGTTTGAAGGTTTTATTTCTGTATCGGTCAAAGGACTCGTCAAAATAGATAGGCCACAGTTGTTTGAATCTCTTGCATTCTCATTTCTTTTTATTATTTCGTTTTGTGAAGTTACCTGTGCAGAATGCACTTGACCACACTTGTCCGTCCTAAAAATATGGTGGGTAAAAAGATTACAACAACGAGCTTATATTTTTTGTGTTCTTTTAGCTTTCAAATAGAGATATTTTTGGTGTCAATAAACTATTAAACGTCACGAGGGAGCAGCGAACTATTTCTTGATGGCATAACATTCTAAACAACTGTGTGAAGGGGTTTTCTTCTTTTATTCTTCAAGCATTGTGTTCTCGACCTCTTCGGACTTGTAAGTCTAGCATTTCCGTCGTTTTTTCTGCCGCCTCATATTTCTTTCCTCTTGTGGTCGGAAATGCGTGATGTACTTTGGAATTCCACGTTCGTTTATTCCCTTGGCATGAACTAGCCACTTGGAACAATAGTCGGCAATATTGTATTTGAAAAAAAAAATCCAATAGATTGCTGCTTGCGGATTAATTTTTAAAGTTTTATTATTTCAACTAAACTTTATAGATTACTTACTTACTGGCTTTTAAGGAACTCGCCGTCCTCACATAAGCCCGCCATTGGTCTCTATCCTGAACAAGATTAATCCAGTCTCTGCCATCATATCCAACCTCTCTCAAATCCATTTTAATATTATCTTCCCATCTACATCTCGGCCTCCCCAAAGGTCTTTTTCCGTCTGGCATTCCAACTAACACTCTATATGCATTTCTGGATTCGTCCATACGTGCTACATGCCCTGCCCATCTCAAATGTCTGGATTTAATGTTCCTAATTATGTCAGGTGAAGAATATAGGCTAGTGCGTGCAGTTCTGTGTTGTGTAACTTTCTCCATTCTCCTGTAACTTCATCCCTCTTAGCCCCAAATATTTTTCTTAGCACCTTATTCTCAAACACCCTTAACCTATGTTCCTCTCTCAAAGTGAGAATCCAAGTTTCACAATCATAAAGAATAACCGATAATATAATCTAACTGTTTTATAGATTCTAACTTTCAGATTTTTTGACAGGAGACAGGATGATAAAAGTTTCTCAACCGAATAATAATAGGTATTCCCATATTTATTCTGTGTTTAATTTCACTTATATTTGTTACTGTTGCTCCCAGGTATTTGAATTTTTCCACCTCTTCAAAGGATAAATTTCCAATTTTTATATTTCCATTTCGTACAATATTCTAGTCACAAGACATAATCATATACTTTGTATTTTCGAGATTTACTTCCAAACCTATCTTTTTACTAGCTTCAAGTAAAATTCCCGTGTTTTCCTAATCGTTTGTAGATTTTCTCCTAACATATTCACGTCATCCGCATAGACAAGCAGCTGATGTAACTCGTTCAATTCCAAACCTCTCTGTTATCTTGGACTTTCCTAATGGCATATTCTAGAGCAAAGTTAAAAAGTAAAGATGGTTGTGCATCTCCTTGCTTTATAGATTAGTAGTAGTAATTAATAGTAAAAGTAGCAACAGTGCGTAGCAGTATTGGTTTATTCATCGACGTTTTCAAATGCATAGATTATTTATTCTGCCTCAAAATTCAACAGAAGAGAAAAATGATAGACAAAATTTGCATAGATCACTCTGTAAAGGACAGAGATATTTTGAGTATTATAAATCTACTTCACGTGATAAGCAGCTTTATTTCCCTTCTCGAGCAACCACTTTTATAGTGCGAGAAAAATTATAATTCTCGGCCAGTTTTCAATCTGCATACCTCGTAGCCCATGGCTAGTGGGAAGCTGCGAAACCACTAAGAAGAATTAGGTTCTTGGAAATTTTATAGAACTCGATTCCTGTCCCTAAATATAATTAGAGACAATTATCTACTTCAGTGATAGCGTAGTTGCTGACGTGCCCAATGTGAATACAACAGAAACTAGCGACATCTCAGAGGAGGGAAAAGTAAATTTTATTTAAATTATAGCATACACGTTAAGTATTTAATATAAGTAACTAGCCTAACCTAACTTAACCTAATATAACCTAACTTCCGGAGAGTTAGAAGTGGTCTAATGCATAGCTGGATGGAAATCACACAGGTGTAGAGTTACCATGAGAAGAAACTCTATAGGAGGACATGGAATCTAAAATAAGAGGACATTGTTGAAAAAGGAGGACTTCTTAAAAATTAATATGAACAAAATTAAAGACAAAACAATGGCTTACCTTAGTGAGTTTTCTCATTAGTTGCTGGATCAGTATTACATCTGTACCCTACTTATCGGTGGAGCCCACTTTGTGTACAAGAGCCTGAAGGGACAAAACTTATATCTTGTAGCAAATAACTATGGAACTATTCACAGGACATGTCCTTGAAATTATATTTCACCATAATGATACCTCTGACTGTCTCCGTTAGCATGCGTTTTCGTTCTTTTGTGGATTGAGCAGATATTAGGGAAAATACTCTCTCAGCACTTCCACTGTGACTTGTGATAAATAGTTTCAGTGCTCGCAGAACTATTGGAATTGAAGAATTTGCACCATTGTTTATCTAAACTTAAATCTTTGTCCAAATTCACTTGATTGGCATATCTTTGTACACTGCAGAATAAAATTGATAAAATAGCTTAGAATCATTAATAGTGGCATTTTTAGAGTGTAAGAATTCAATGCATGTCAATAGGTCATTATATTTTATGTTTTTTATGTGCTCCAGCTTTAACCATTGAAAGCAGTTAAATTATTTCATAGGTTTTCACCATTCGTTTAGATATTCTATGCATAATATCGCACATTATTCAATATTCATATTAATTCTAGTTGAAATGCGAAATGTCGGACATTTCAATTTTTTTTAAATTCCTGCCGGACAGGATAAAATGATTAAAAAAGAGGACATGTCCTACTTTTGCCGGAGGGATGGTAAACCTACACAGGAGGAAGTAGAGAAATAGTAGATACGAACGGTATCGCTGAAGTAAACAATTACGTAATTAGGCCTACTCATGTTTTCTAGCCTATAGTGGAGATAAACTATTATAATTTTATAGAAAAATATTGAGTTCTGTATCTACTTCTCTCCTTAGCCATTTATTTTATTTTTTTATTTTATTCGGTTATTTAACGAATCTGTATCATCTATTACGTTATTTAATGTTGATGGAATTGATGATAGTGAGATGGTATTTGGCGAGATGAGGCAGAGGATTCGCCATTGATTACTCTAATCCAATGGCGGGCATTCCTGCGGCATTGCCGCAGTGATATCAGATCTCAGCGAAGCATCAAACTTACCCCCTACCTTCCCCTTCCCCCACCTCATGAAAATACTGCGCATGTACGTGGCGGATTATACTGGATTGCTGTACTTCAGAGCTTCATTAGTGAGACAATGGCTTTCGCAGAATCATATGAATCGAGAAGATATCACACTTACGAGAAAGGCGGTTCTTTCATTTCTCATGTTTAGGATCAGTTACAAATATTCAGGACCCGAAATTAATATGTACATTGTTAAAATAGACCACCTGTTATACGAGTTCAGAGAACACAGATTCAGTGATTTTCAAAGGATGGAGAAAGATTTCAATATTTTTGCCACTCCTTTTCATGTTTAAATTGAAAATGTTATCCCAGAATTGCAGTTAGAGGTACTGGATTTGCAGAATGATGGCTTCTTGAAAGCAGAATGTGAAGGTCTACTGGGGGCTAAAATTTTTTAAAAGATGTCCAGTACTACATATCCACTGCTTAGACAGTTTGCTTAAAAAATAATGAGTAAGGTGTAGTGCCCAATATTCGTCCCCTTGCCTAAATTCGTCCCCCACAGTACTTCGCCCATAATGTGTCGCACCCTGGTGATGGTCAGTAGAGACTATCCCTCTTTATGCAGTAGCAAGCGTGATTTCAGTTGGAGCGAGTGTTATTGTCTGTTTCGTTGTTATTTAAGTTTTAAATATCTGGAAGGTGAAAAACTATTCTTCTTATATATTCTCAGTAGTATTTCACAGCCTAAGTTACGTATTTTATAACATTTTTTGCTTCTGTATATAGAGCAAAATGTTTAGTATAAGAATATAGGCCTATATTAAATGAACCGGACATTGCAGCGTGCTTAGAACGAGATGCCGCCATACTTTTGTGGTGCACATGCCCAAATTTCGTCCCCCAGGACGTGTCTAAATTTCGTCCCCGGGACGGATTTCGGAATGCTATTTCCATATCATGTAATTTCAGTAAGGCTGTTGTCATTTATATTTCTAGTTGCCTTCAAATGGGAAAACGGAAACTATGGAGCAAGGAGGAAATGATAGAAGCCGTAAAACCTGTTAGGGAGAAAAAGATGGGCTACAAATTGGTATCTAATCGACATCAACCTACCCAAATGACAGAACATCAGGAAACTGAACCTGAAACTTCAAATTCTGTGATCAGTCCAGAATATATTCGGAAAGTTCCAGTGATAGAGCCATCGTTTTCCAATAGGCGTGGTACAGCAGTTCTAGTAACGAGTACACCCCATAATAATATGTTCACACAGCAGCAGAAAAGAAAAGAAAAGAAAAGTTAATGAGTCTGAAAACCAAAAGCAAAAGCAGACGAGAAGAAATCTTAACGTCGACTTCTGTACCACTATCGCTTCACAACCTGCAGCCTCAGTTTCAACCAAAAAAAGTGCACCGAAAAAAACAAAAAATAAAAATTTTCTGCGAGTCTTCTAGCGACAGTGGAAGTGATGATGAAGACAATAATGATGAAGATGTAGTATTCCCGTTATGTGGGAAAAATTTTCATATCATAAACAAGAACAGAAAGGGATCAAATGCACGGAATGCTGCCATTGGTCCCACGAAATGTGCTCATCTTGTGAACACAAAAAATTTATTTGTGACGTGTCTGAATGAGTGAAACACAAAATTGAAAGGTTTTAGTTCTATTGGACGTAATGAACTATTTAATGTTAGGTTAAAAAGTTAAACTGTAATTTTTTTGGAAGTGCTAAGAACCTTAAGAAAATATCACATGAAGGAGTTTTTAATTTACAAAATGTAATTTAAATAATTTTCTGAATGCTCTCTTACATACTTTCTATAATTATTAGTCATTAATAAACATTCTTGGTGTTCTATGTTCTTATTTCATTGTACTGTTGAAATAATTGTCATTCAATATGTTAAAGAGTATAGGGGACGATACTTAGACCGCTTCATTGAAATGTAAAAAATTGCATAATTTCATTCTTCATGTTTTATATTCAATTTGATTCCAAATTTATGAATTTAGAATTCTGTGTCTTGTAGTTAAATGTTGAAAATTCTTAACTAGATTAGTTTCAAGTTTTCAACTTTAATGGTATATGAATGGTGAGACAAAACTAAATGGGGGACGATAAATGGGCACCCTACCTTACCGTCATTTCCCATAACTATGATCCTGGAACATAACTATTGTCCATGATACAACTATTCAAATTTTGTACTCTATAACATAGTACCTCGTTTATCTATATTTTTGCTGTACTGTAGTTTGAATTCAAGTCACTGCAGCTATCAACGAACGGTCTAAGTTACTTCTACAATGAACTTTGAACGGTTGTATCGTGGACAATAGTTGTGTTCCAGGACCATAGTTATGGGAAATGACGGTATGTATTCATCAACCTACCAGTGCGAACAGCAGTTTTCTAAAATGAAATTTATAAAGTCCAGCCACAGATCCCGCTTAAGCGATGCTCATCTCCTTGTGCAACTGAAAATAGCATGCACAGATATAAATTCCAATTTCGAAGAAATTGCTTTGAAAAATTATTAATTAAATATCATGTGAATGGACTATTCTAATTACATATGGTAGGTAGGAGTTTAGTGGCGGAACTGTCTGTAAATCCGTCACTGCACTTTAGAGTGCAACCCCTCCCACAGTATGTAGTTGCCATTTAAATCCTGTCTTGTGGGTTGCGTTCATTTTGCCCACCACTGCTCTAATCCAAAGAGATAATGAGAGCAGTCCACCGCTGTGGAGTAACGGTTAGCATGCCTGACTGTCAAACGTGGGGGCCTGGGTTCAAATCCTGTTTGGGACAAGTTACCTGGCTGAGGTTTTTCCGAGGTTTTCCTTTAACCCATTAAGAGCAAATGCTGGATAACTTTCTGCGCTGGACCGTGGAATCATTTCACTGGCGTTATCACCGTCATCTAATTCAAACTAAGGTTTAAGCCACAGTCGCATTTGTCGCATTTTGATTCTCGACTTCTAAAAATGCAACAAACTTTGAATATAAATGTGCAAAAATGCGACAACCACATTGGACTTAAGAAACGAAGATGGTAATAGAGAAAATGAAATCAGAGATGTGTATGAACTAATCAGTTCTAGAGAATCTAAATTTAAATGAAATGCTAATGGAATGGGCAATGTTAAAAAATATATTGAGCAATATATGTTCAGGAATGGATTTCAAAGAATTGGTGAAATTCATTTAAGTTAAGTGAACAATTTCTTGTAATTGATCTATATAATTTCATCGCATACTGTGAATTGTGAGCGAGGATTTAAGTGCATGAATCTTGTAAAAACTGGAATTAAAAACCGTCTTTCACAAAAAATATCACTCTGCTAACAATAACAATAGTAATACATAATATTTTATGCAATGAATTAACAAATAATTATTGTAATTTCCCACATCTAACATCTTCCACACAAGTTAAATATTTAGGAATTATTATAGACCAGCATTTACGTTGGGATAAACAAATTGATTTCATGTGTACAAGTATAAGAAAGAAATTTTATAAATTCATAATACTTCGAAATTTTATCACTAAGGAGGCATTGAGAATAATATTTCTAGCTTTGGTACAATCATTAATACAATATGGTATAATAAATTGGGGTGGAGTAGCATCATCTGTACTTAATTCATTAATTTTATTACACGGAAGATTAATAAAAATTTATCTGACCAAAAATATGGATTACCCAACAAATTTAATTTATACAGATTTTAATGTATTGCCTATTGAAGAAATGTATAAATATAGTTTACTAACTTACTATCACAGAAATCAAATAAAACATCGACATGAATATCGTACTCGAAGACAAAAGTCTACTTCCCATTAATTGAGCATAAATGTCATACAAGTGCAGTTCTTAAACATGGTGCTAGTTTCAGCCCAAGACTTTACAATAAAATTACAAACTATTTTTCAAATTTGAAATATTTTAAAATTGAAGCTTTTAAAAAATAAATTTGTAAAATTATCCATGATGTATAATATTAACAAATGTATTTTTTTACCTTTTATTTCTGTCGACTATATTCATGTTTTTATTGAATATCACTGGCTTCTGTCGAATTGTCAATTTATATTAAATGTGTATTTTTCTCTCTTTTTCTCTTTCTTCTTTATTCTTGCTCTTGTGTTATATTTATTGGTTTAAATTAAGTTACTTACTGTATTTAGTAAACTGTCCTTGTAAATTTTATGTTGTATTATTGACAAATCCACACCGTACACAAGCCTGGCTCTTACGGTAGTGGCTAGAAACATTTTTGTATTATAAATGTAATTTGTACTCACTAGCTAGCTAGTTAAATAAATAAATAAAATACATAAATAAATCTTGAAGGGCCTACTAGTAAAAAATTTCAATATTTAGAGTGCCCATGAAGTAACGTATTTTAATGTGATGTAAATTCAGCAGTAATTGATTCCAAACATACCTACGTCTATTCTTACATAAGTATATACGGAGTGTGATAAGATGGATTACAAGTAATAAAACGCCTAGAAACAATTTAAATAACTTTTTGTTTCTGTATAGTTTATTAATTTTGTTTTTCTGTACAATTATTTATAATATTGCACAAACTTTTCGCAATTTGCATAAATATAATTTTTCTTTTGTGCATTTTTTGACAATTATTTATTTTCTAGCTTAAACCCTGGTTCAGATGCTAGATAATCATAACAGTTTATAAAGCGTAGTAAAATAACCAATTAAATAAATAATCAGGCCAAACGGAAATGGAACCAACGCTCGAGTGCAGCTCCATTTTGAGTCTTCTTCTTCTCCTATCTTTTATATAGGTTACAAAGCCTGTTCATTCAAGGACAAGAATCCAGCCACCTCGTATGGGGTCTTCCTGGACTCCTCTTTCCTTTCGGAGAGTTGTCTCTCACAACCTTCACTACTCTATTTTCTGTCATTCTATCAACGTGTTCCTACGTTTCTGCTCTCCTCCCATTGATCCATAATTATTATTTAAGTAGTAATACATTAACTTCACCAAGAAAGTTTGTTTTACAATACAGTTATTTATAAAGTAATCATTAGACAATTATTAATTATACAAATTGATAATTTTCATTGCCTTTTTTACTCTTTAAGGTAAATTTTAGAGAATTTTGGGCGAATTTTATAGGCCATTTTATTAAATACTTTTAGGTCATAAACATCCGGGCCATATTAATCATATGTCATCGAGTGATTGTGTAGACACTGTTTGAAATTTTATAGACAATGATATTTAATTAAATATACGCGTCGTAAGTATTGCAAAATTTGTAACTACTCCATCACTTACATACGTGCAAATATGTTCATAATACGTGACAAAGATTTGCAAAGTGGCTTGGTAATGTAACCATATTGACTGACCCCTATGTATTTATGCCAAGGTCTCATATCTGCTTCATACTTGTCGTTATCTCCTCTGCTTTCTTCCTTCTCATCACGCTCTTTTATTTATCCTCTGCAGTATGTATCACTGTACTCCAAGTGTATTTGTCGAAGATGAGGAAACCCCTAAATTTGGCAATGGCCTACACAGCTGATCAGTCCAGACCACGTTCGAAGCAATTTGTATACAACAGTGCTGTCTTGTCTGTTGCTATGCACTGACATACGTGGATGACATATTAACTACGGTATGTAATCTGCTTTTCCTTGTGAGAGACACAAGCTGAAGTTTGCAGTCATTCGAGATTTAAACGTTTACATTTCGTTATACGAAAAAATATAGGCGGAAAATAACAGAGTAATGGAAACATTGCATTTCAAGATTTTCACTGAGATACAAATTTTTAGAATTCCTGAAATTTAAAATTATTTTTTTACATATGACTTGTCTGTTCGTCTCGTCAATTTGTGTAGGCCTATAGCAACTTCCTTTAAGGGGTTAGGTACTGTTTACAGTAGTAAAATTTTGGAAATATTCAACATTTTTTCCTTCATTACGGTATCTTGTACAATAATGAAAATTAGTATGTAAAACACTGTCCTTCTGCTATATGAAAAAAATATTTTTAATACTTAAAAAGGTTATTTACATTTTTTTCAAAATTCAGTTCACTGCGCAGTGATGAAGCGTTTCCCACATAACTCAAAACCTATCCAACATTCTGTGATGAAATATTTTGTGTGTATTTATGCCTATCATATCTACAATATGATGCAAGATCATTTCTCTACCTTTGATAGAGTGGTAAAAAATAAATTCATTTAAAAAATGGTCAAATATCAGTATTTTCTTCTAACACAAAATAAAAATATATATTATTTATTAAGGAATGTAGTTGAAAGAGCATGACATTGTAAACATGAGTTTGAGCAATAAAATAAAAGAGAGAGGACATGAAAAAGTTAACAAGTTTATGAGTTATGAAGGAAACGCTTCATCATTGCACAGTGAACTGCTACCATTTTGAATTTTTTAAATCATAAAAATATTTTTTTCATATAGCAGAAGGACAGTGTTTTACACATACCAATTTTCATTATTGTACAAGATACAGTAATGGAGGAAAAAAATATTGAATATTTCCAAACATTTTACTGCTGTAAGCTGTACCTAACCCCTTAACCCATTATTTACTGCACTAACATTATTCAGACTCAGTTTTTATGAATCCATTATTCTGAAAATAATGCAAAATAAATATACAGGTTTTTACTGGAAGAAGGTGACTGTATTAAAATATGATTTCAGATTTAACAATTTGCTTCTTCTTATTATTCTTTGCGTAACAAAAAGTGACATAGGAAACAATATACCAGATTAAATAATGTTTCTGACGTAAATACAGCGTTACGATAGATACGAGTGAAAGATTCTAGTGTAGGTCTAAGATCCAGCGTTGCTGCTGTTGACTGTTGACTACTCAGAAATGGATAGTGTAATGATAATACAACTTATGATTGGAAGTGAAAGATTCTAGTGTAGGCCTAAGATCCAGCGTTGCTGCTGTTGACTGTTGACTACTCAGAAATGGATAGTGTAATGATAATACAACTTATGATTGGAATAAACTGATGGGAATCCTAAAGAAAATAGGCGTGGATATGAAAGAGAGAAGGCTGTTCAGTAATATTTATATTAAACAACGAGTCAAAGTCACGATAGGAGAGGAAATGTCAGAAGGAAGTGAAATAGGGAGAGTAGTAAGACAAGAATGCTCTTTATCACCTACCTTGTTCAACATCTACTTGAAGGAATTAGTAGAGAACTGTTTTCAGAACATGGGAGGAGTGACAGTAGGAGGAAGAAGAATAACGTGCATAAGATTTGCTGATGATATGGCGTTGTTAGCAGAAGAAGAGATGCTACTAAAGGATATGCTACTGGAGCTAAATAACAGCTGTGAGCACTATTGATGAAGATAAAGACAAATAAGACGAAGACTATTGTCATAGGAAGAAAAATAAAAGAGTTTTATATACACATCCAACAACCGTACTGCAACTGAAAGATGCCACCTCGCAAGAAACTGCCAATATTCCAAGACATTATCTGCAAAATGTTGTGCATGGTGTCGCAGACGAATGCTGTACATTGAACAAGAGAACGGCGGACATCTTCCCAATGTTTTGTAAACCCCGTTGTTTGCCCAACACTGTGATGTTTTCGTTTTTTCCCTCTCTCAAATATTATAATATTTATAGCGGTTTAATGTTTGAACTAACTTTTGAAATATCATACTTTCTTCCAATAAGAAATATGAAATTTCTTTCATATTATTTACGCGGATAGTGGCAATGACAGAGGTGTAGTAATATTATAATGATTGTCTGCTGATTTCTTTTGTGTAACTGAAGTTTTCTTCGAATTAAAAGTATTATATTTTTCTTTCACAATATTTGCATAGGTGGTGGTGGTGATAATAATTCTTTAGTTAACGCTCCGTTCAACTTTTTCCTTCCTTAGCTCAATAGCCTAGATTTGATTCCAGCCCAAGTTCACACGTGGCTTCCCTCGACCTAACATTAGAGGCGTAAATGGTGGAACTCTCAATAGGTGAGGTTGGCATATCGCCATATCTATAAAACAACACGGGAAATCGCATTAGCATGCCAGGCATCCATGCCCCAGGCGGGTTTCGAAGCAACGACCTTGGTTTTCACGCAGCGTTGAAGTTGCGTACAACACAGCTGGTTTCATGTTGACTAGAAGCTGCTATACACAGATTATGAGATGCCAACAAGACGATAATGGGATGAGATGAACTTGGGGATAACCTGTCCCACATTAACTTCTGTTTGTTAGAATCTTATAGCACCTACGTAAGATAAAACTCCGATCCCTTCTAGTTAGAAGCCATCTGACTCAGCCACTGGTGTATCACGGTGCTAATAGAAGTGGTAGTAATAGTGGGAGTATAAGTAACGCTATTATACTTAATTATCCTATGATTTCTCACTCACGTCTTTACGAACCACTTAGTCAAGGAATTCTGCTAATTGTGAATGC
This sequence comes from Periplaneta americana, assembly GCF_040183065.1. NCBI lineage: Eukaryota > Metazoa > Arthropoda > Insecta > Blattodea > Blattidae > Periplaneta > Periplaneta americana. Next base: position 139,636,547 of record NC_091117.1, on the reverse strand, counting down.
CTCACATTCAATTAATAATCTGCTTACGCAGCACGAGTAAAGCAGACTATTATGATGAATATACGTAGAGTATATTATAAATACAGTATTGTTGGTAATAGTGAAGGCGATTCAACTGGTAATGAAAATAATTATGAATAATGATGGTTATCGACGTTTATATTCTAAGATGGAAGGACAGTTGCAAGAAGATCAGTTTGGCTTCAGAAAAGAAAAAGGTACAAGGGATGCAATTGGACTACTAAGAGCAATCGTAGAAAGATACCTAGAAAAGAATAAAGATGTGTATATAGTATTTGTGGACCTAGAAAAGGCGTTTGACAGAGTGGATTGGAACAAACTGATGAACATGCTGAAGAAAATAAGCGTGGATTGGAAAGACAGGAGGCTGTTCAGCAACCTTTGAAACTGAAACAACAAGTTAAAGTCAGGATAGGAGAAGAAATGTCAGAAGGAAGTGAAATAGGGAGAAGAGTACCACAAGGATGCCCTTTATCATCAATCTTGCTCAACATCTACTTCGAGGATTTTGTATAATAATAGTAATAATAATAATAATAATAATAATAATAATAATAATAATAATAATAATAATAATAATAATAATGATAATAATAGTAATAATAATAATAATAATAATAATAACGTCCAATAGTACAAAAAATGTCGAACTCGTTAATGAAAATAGTAAGGCACAAACTTATTCACTAAAACACAGTGATCAATGTTCCTCTCACTCATATTCTTCGTGATTTTCTCTGTCGTCATTGTTCTGGTTCCCCGATTCACCACATAGTAGGATATTATTATGAAATCTATGATACATTGGGGGGTGAAAGAAAGCATAGACTCAATATCTTTCTTTTTAGCAGCTGTTATTGCTTTGCCTTGTGGAAAACGTAAATCCAACAGAATGTTTGATAAAGATAATGGCTGCCCTTTCAGTCTCTTTTGAAAGGTGACAGTATGAGAAGGAATATCCTCATTGTGTGTATATTTATATTGCGTATCATTTGAGTGATCTTGTTAAATTCTTATACACTCTACTTTTTGTCCTTCAAAATGTTTTCTATTTGTAAGAGTAGATGTTATGTTGGCAGAAAAATAAAAATCGTTGCTTCTCGTAGACACAACTTCAAATGCTCATCTTTACTCTGCACCTTTATATTATGTCTTTCAGCTGACCCGGACGGTAGATGTGTCTAAAATCGGTGTCATTTGGAAGGAAGATGTGTCCAGGAATAGCAAACTTGTATATTACTTCTTTAACGTTTGTGATAGGATCTTGAGTTATATGCATCAATAATGATACAAGTTTGAAATTGCGATTTTGTCCAACGCACTAATCTGACCAGAGTACTATTTTCTCTTTGATAGTTTCATGGGTTTTAAAATACTTAATCAAGCAAGAACCAATTTCATCTAGTCCACGTCCGCCAATTCCTTCATGCCATAAATGCATCGTTCCTTTTGCTGTACCACAATCGTGAACACCGAAATTAACACATGAGAGTTATGTTTTTATGTAAAACGAAAGAATTGTTAATTTTTCATTTTATGAGACACCCAATGTATAGCCTTTTACTTTATACATTTATTACTTTAATTTCATTGTATACCTGACAACAGGGCTGGGCAAAATACTAACATCCAAGTATTTCAAATACAAATACAAAATACTTCAAAGAATAGTGTTTGAAATACAAATACAAAATACTTTTAAAAAATTAACCAAAATACATTTGTATTTCAAATACTCAAAATACATTTGTATTTAAAATACTCGATACAATATACAAAGAAATAAAACTATTACTGAAAATCTAAGTATTTTTACCTCGAAGTTTTATATAAACACTGTAACTGAACATTCTTCCTTTTCCCAGTCAGCAATGAAATTATGCCATATATGAATAATTACTGCTCCCTTAAAAAAAACACTCTCTCAAAACGTTTATCAGATAATGGTCCCCTTGCTTGTGAATGAATAAATCCTGCAAAACAGAACAGTCTTCTACAAGCGCAGAAAGTTTGTTTCATTGTTGGATCATTCTGTAGAGTGCACAGGGTTGTCCCTTTGCAATTGAAGAATTGTGTGAGCTCATACTCCGCAGTAGACAAGTTCTTTTCTTTTTGCTTTTCAAAGTCCGTTGTACTTGAGTTGAAAACATAAGAATTGTTTTGATCATCTTCAGCAGGGAACTGCCCAGCTGATTTCACGCACATATTCTGTGTCCTTTTCTTATCATTTGGTAAGGCAGTATCAGGTAGCCAGTGATGGGTGGAAGCAATGATGGGTGGAAGCAAACTGCCAAAATAGCTCAATTTCCTTCTGGGGTCAGATCAAACATTGCTTTAAATATTGATGAAAGCGAAATTATTAGGATTGGAGTTACTTGGAATAGGGGCGTAGATTACTAGATAACAGAATATGTAATCTCTTTTGGAGAGAAATTAATGTGGGCAAAAGTTGGCCATAATAGCACGTCTTCTCATTTTGCATTAAATCAAAGGTTACGACAATGGGTTTCAGAACTGCACAACATTCTTCAAGGTACTGAAATTCAACAACTTTGAAGGTTGACAATCCCAGTTTTTCACATATACTGTTTATATCATGTCTGAATTCCAGTATTTGAGAGATTGAGTCATAAAGAGAATTCCATCGAGTTGGGCAAGGAAACTTTAATGAATATTTCAAGACATCTGATATAATTTCTGAGGATTTGGGTCCCCTAGACGCATTCCATAATGCTGAACATTTATTAAGTGTTGGGTGATGGATCCTTGATGCTGTTGGAAATTTCTTTATGGTATTAAGGAAATCAGTTGTGGTAAGAAAACTAAGTGTATGGCTAGCGCATCTGAAATGTGTAACTTAGGCAAATAATACAAAAGCTCATTCTTCAAATCCAAATCCAAAACTTGGACAAGAAGAGGAAGAAAGTATTTTGAGTATTTGAAATACAAAATACATCAATTTTATGTATTTAAATACAAAATACTTTCTAAAATCCTTACAAATTACAAAATACAAAATACAAATGTATTTCAAATACGTATTTGAAATACATGTATTTCAAATTCTGCCCAGCCCTGCTTGATAAACAGGGTTCACATGCATTTACTTCTTATTCATGCTACGAGACAATGAATAAAGAAATGTTTAATAGTAACTCTTACACCAGAGTGAACAACTCCGTTTGGCGCGCTCTCTATCACTGCTAGTGGAAAACCACATACTGTAGTAACCTGCATGTTCAGAGGGAGCAATAATGCCGAAAGGGCATAACCGCGAGTCTTCACTACAACAGCGCCATTATTCACACATTTTGTACATGGTTCACTCTGGCACAGGATTCATAGGGGGAGGGGGTTCCTGCTCTTTTCAGTAAATGCTAATATTTTCAAGAAGTAATAAAACTTACTTTCTTCACTTGTTTCATCACTCTCAGTTACATATTCCTCACTACTTCAATCATCAAAATCAATGTCACTGTTACTACTTACATTATTATGAGGAGAACTGTTGCCACCGGTATTAACCAACTTCCGACTAGACGCTGTTTTTTCTCAGATATAGTTCACTCTGTCAACAGAACAAATGCAAAGTTCCTAGTATACAATAACGTCACCCCATCTTTTTCTCACAAACAGATTACTATTTGACACACTTCTGTATGGCATAAGAAACTCGACAGCTAAATCAAACAAAAACAATTGCTATCTCGAAAAGTCTATTTTCGGACTTGGTTCACTTTGGTTTCGGACCCTCCAATTGATGTTAATTATTAAATATAGTGACACAATGATGTTGCTATATTCGTTATGTGTAAAAATCTCATCTAACATTATTATTTGACACTGTGAGTATCGTCACATCACTACAACCGCCGAAATTAGGGTCTATTAAAATATCATTATCACAATCGTGATCCTTTTTATAACCACCGCTTCAGGACCATCATCATAATTGCTGCTATCACTATCACTAGTATAGCAATTCATGGTCACCACCGTCACTATAACAAATGATCAACATCACTAATATCACGTATATGTATCACTATTACATATATCCAATTTTTCCTATTTCACAAATTCAGTTATGTCATACTTAACAAACAAGTAGAGGATACTACTTTTTTCGCACAATGATCGTAGTTTAAATAAATACATTTTATCCGTAGCTGGTACCTAAACTGGTCTTTATTTCACCGTCCTTAGCAATCTAAACAATGACATTATTCACAATAGTAAATTAAAAGTTTTTAAATCACTCTGTCCATGACGACCAACACATTAGCAATCATAAAATCCATATATTCATTCATTTCTAACTTCTTCACAAACAACACATTACAAAGAAAAGGCGTACGACTTAAAATTGAATTTAGATACCAATAATGAAATACAGATACCAGTAATGGATAAAATATTGTATAGCACGCGAGAGTAAACAGATTTTATGTGCTTGTGGAAATTAACTTTCTACTCGCACATAAAATCTAATTTTACTCTCTTAGTGCTATCAGTTATGCTTTCCCCCGCGGCGCGGGGTTTTTGCTATGAACGAGGCCTCACTCGTTTGCCGCGTACTGAAGGGAGTAGCATGCCTGTTTGCTTATTTGTTGACCTTGTCGGTAAGAACCCTACGTTGCTTTCTTGGTTCAACGCCTAAAGTTACCCAGCATTCCATTTCTCCACAGCAGTGGTGGCCTGTTATTTATTTAAATATTTATTAAGGTTATATTTAGCCCCTATTCAGTTACATAATTATTAACGTGTTTATTTACCAGTAATTAATCTACTCATTAACAACAACATGCAACATACTTATTGAAATCTTAACTTATTAACGAACTTAATTAATTATTTAGTTATAGATTTATTTAACCCTTAATATATATCAGCTGGAAATCAGAGGTAGTCTTAGTCCTCAGTCGTTTAAAATTAGGTTGTTTAGAAATATTTTAAATGCACAGAATTAGTTTTTTTTAGATATAATTTGTATTTATTATTATTATTATTATTATTATTATTATTATTATTATTATTATTATTATTTTAAACGATAATTATTTTGTTTTTTTTTCATCAATACTATTGTCTAGGTAATTGTCATTGTCTCAAATTAACTCATGCTGATTATACTAATTGTACTATTCCTTTAATTGTGTGATTATATTCATATGTATTAATTATTTTCTTTTAAGTTAATACTTGTATACCAGAATGTATTTTCCGGTTTGTGGTTATATTCATATTATGTATTCAATCTCTCCTGTTTTGTTTTATTTATTTATTTATTATTATTATTATTGTTATTATTATTATTATTATTATTATTATTATTATTAAGTTAATACTTGCGTACTGGTATGTATTTTTCTGTATGTGCTTTGCTGGTTGAATGGAAGAGAAGGCCAGATGACCTTAACTCTGGCAGGGAAAATAAAATTATTATTATTATTATTATTATTATTATTATTATTATTATTATTATTATTATATTCAGGGTGTTAAAAGGTATCCAATATTTTAGGAGGTGCTAGTATGCATCGAAACAAGAAAAAAAAGTCTAATAAACATGGGTCCCACAACATATACTTTCTGAGATCTGAACACTTGTTCATAGGAAGTGATCAATGTGACGTCCATTCATGGCAATGCATTCCTCTGCCCTTCGGCGTAAGGAATCACGCACTCTTTGAAACTGACCTGGTTGTTCTTGATAACCAAAAGTCTAAGGGATTTAGATTTGAGGAACGAGCAGGCCAAGGTGTGGGGTCTCTCCAATCAATCCAGCGGTCCTGAAATGTCAGCGTCAGGTTTTCACGCTCATTGCGAAAAAAATGTGCTGGTGGTGCCATCATGCATGAACCACATCTGTAGTTTTTGCTGACATGGCATACTCCAGCAAGGTAGGCAATACGTTAATAAAAAAAAGTCCTGATAACGAGCCCCAGTTAATTTCTGTGGTAGCACGTATAGCCCATAGTCAATCACCAAGAACGCCTGCCCATACGTTGGTTCAGAATCGGTGCTGATGCCTTATTTCTTCAACTACATGGAAATTTTCATCGGCCCACACATGCTAATCACGAGAATTCACAACACCATCTCTACTAACCCCGCTCGTATCCATAACCAAACTTTTGTTTTCAGTATTCCTTGCGACGTATCATATTCCATACCAGGGGTGTCAACTACGGTTTGATTATCTGGTAGCCTGCTGTATTGTAGGGCAGAAAAATGCATTGCCATAAGTGGACGACACGTTGAGCACCTCCTATGAACAAGTGTTCAGATCTCAGAAAGTATGTGTTGTAGGACCCATGTTTATTAGACTTTTTTGCTTGTTTTGATGGATACTATCACCTCCTAAACTATTGAATACTTTTTTAACACTCTGTATAATTATTCATTTCTTTGTGTATTATTATTATTATTATTATTATTATTATTATTATTATTATTATTATTTTATACATCCGAGGTTAAGCACATGGTAAGATTGAACCAATGGTGGAATTATGTTTTAAATAAAGTCTATTGCTATTAGACAATTGCTCACACCTTCTAATGCTAAATTACTCATTGTATTCTACCAGTTACAGAGGTACATAGAGAGAGAGAGAGGGAGAGAGAGAGAGAGAATTCGCATTAGCGCAGAGCAGTGTGCAAACATCCGTTTCAGTGGCATGGCATGTCTGCTGCGTTGCCACGCACGTCGAGATGTGAAGGGGGTCCATCATCAAAACACGGAGTTCTGCCAGAAAGAATTGCGTAATGTTATATTGACCATGATACAGGTTCCCACTTGCCCTACCCCTGACCCAATAGTCCGGATTCGCGACCTACATGAGCCTCTGTTGCTGATATATGACCTAGTGCTGATGCCAAACTCGGCAAGACGTTTGCGATTTCGCTGCTAATTCCCTTCATCTCTCTGCACTCGGTAAGAATCTCCTTATTTCACACTAAGTCTGGACCACCCACACTCATTACTTAAAAACATGCTATATTGTTAGCCCTGTAACTCCGCTGTGGCACAAGAAGTATGATTTTCATACAACAATCCAACGGATCAGCGTTCGATTCCCGTTTCCTTTGTGTTCGTTCTGTGTCGTAAGCGTGGCCTTGCACCATTGTGACCACGTGATCAGGTACTCCCGCGATTAACAATCGTTTCAATGCTCAAAAAGGACGAAACACGTCGGAGGATCGAAAACTTTAAAGAAAATGATAACGATTATAATAATAATAATAATAATAATAATAATAATAATAATAATAATAATAATAATAATTATTATTATTATTATTATTATTCATAAGCCATAGTCGTAAGCTAGCGCTCTGCTGAGTTACCAAGGCAGTTTTACAAGTATCTAGTCATTTTATCAAGCGTTACTGCTACTATTATAGTTTAACCCCTTACCACATACTGGGGCAGATATGGCACTGAAAAAAAAAGAAGCTGGAACTAACTGAAGAGTGTGGTCCCAAAACACTTTCAGTCCATTTTTATGAAAGGACTGGGCTAGTTTTTTTAATCCACTGGTCTACGGACTGAGCGAGATTTCAAGTGGCAATCACAATAACACAAACTTTTAGACAAGGATTGGGAGCACGTTTGTCTGCTGTTTCGGAGTTTTGTTCGTGCGCGGATTCTATTCTAACTTGGGCTGATTAGGCCTACCTGTTTAGGCTCTTTTCGAGGTTTTCCCCAACCGTAAGATGAATGTCAAGAAGTAAATCACGGCGAATCCTCGGCCTCATCTTGCCAAATAACATCTCGATATCACTAGTTTCACATATTATGTTAAATAATCCAGTAGTTGATACAGAGTCGCAAAAATACAGGGTCATCATTTTATTTTTACTAACATTTTTAATATTAACCTGGCTATACCTTTGGATCAACGCCGTTTCCTACCCCCTTCCAAGACTGGAGTTCGATGATAATGCGTAAAATACAAACAAATCACTTTACTAGGTATAGGAGGGAAGAAACGTAGTTCATCCATTTATGTAAACTACGAAATATCGCGCTTTTGAGTTTGATAATTTTCATTAGGTTTTTGTTTAATCAAAATACAGTACAATATTAACAATGAATGTTTTTACTCACGACTGAGCTGTCCATGTGGACGTATTCATTATGCAGTGTATATCATACTGTTTACAGCACATTAGCGTACAATATAGAGAATGAAGTTAAATTGAAAAATAATTATAATATGGATATTTAAACACATGTTTGAAAATGGTGGCCGTTCATTTCGATACAGGCTTCAGTTCTAATATGCATATTATCGCACTATAGACTATTGTACCTAATCCCAATTACCAGGTTCGTCCTTCGTACTAGTAACTCATGTTGAAATAATTCTGTACCTACTCTATAAAAGAGTACCTTACGTACTGTAAATTCAATCTTCACTTCTGCCCGATCCGAAAAGATAAAATTACTCCGTCCAAGTGGTTATGTCGTAGGGTCGTAGAAAGGGAGGAAATCACGTGACAGTTAATTACTTAACGAGGCCCTTTTATTTAAGTTATTTTAAACAGTTGTATAATATTACGTATACGTCCAATTCCTAACAGAAATTAATGTTCTCAGAAAAGAGCTAAGACAGCACAGCCATTAGCTGGCGAATAAAAGCTGGTGGGGGAAACCGAGATACGACGTAGGCGAATGGGCGACAGTATCTGTGCGAAAATGATTCAATATTGAAAGCTCTTTCGTCACTGGAAAACGCGAACATATTTTTGGAACGTACTGTTTACTATGACTGTATATGCGGTCTTGGATCTGTGCGGAGGACGCTTGAACTTCATTAGTAGAAGGGGTGGGAGTGAAGTACATTAAAAAACTCAGGTACAATAAAAATTGAAGTAAAAATAAAATGATATCCCTGTATAATTAGCTGAAGTGCTTAGGGAAGTGTTATGTTCCGGCCGACAAGCACCTTTATTTTTATTTCTATATGTTTCATAAATACGTAATGCTGATATATAATCTTCTTAAAAGTGGTAGAACAAAACGGACCAAAAGGACCAATTTCTTAATGGAAAGTACTGATAGTGATGGATATACTTTTAAAATACAGTTTTATGGTAATTTAATATAACACGATAATATAATAATGATGGAATGATAATTTTTTTACAGCCAGAAGCGAAATAGTCTGAGAGAATCTTCGCCGTTGCTGATTTTGTCATCGCAAAAAACCACAGAATCTATCGAGACTCAATCCCCGTTTTGTTTGGTGAAAATATGTCACGTTAACAAATCAACGGGTCAGTTCTTTAACCAATTGCATAGTACAAGAAAAGAATGTCTTTCGAAAAATGACACATACTTTCTCATTAGACTATATACTGAAAGGAGATAACCAGTAGGTTCAGCAAATTTGTGGGGAATCGTTCACAAGTTAAATTCTTACCGGTATTATTATTATTATTATTATTATTATTATTATTATTATTATTAAGCGCTCTGCAGATTTTATCTCTCTGTTCTAATTCCTTAGTCAGGAATTACAATATACAATGTCGATAACAATAGCCTACTCCAAATCTTAATCCCAAACTTAAACACAAGCTTTACTAAGGTGGCCTCGAACAAGACATGTTAACTGGTAGAGAAAGAACAACAACATATACAACATAGTGCAAAATATTCTGCGGAACTTTTCGAAGATCATGCGTAGAGAAAAATAAATGTAATCTGAAATAACGACGTCGACTTTTGTGAAAACTACATTGCTATTCAGTTAGACTTTGTTATGCATGTGACTCAACGTATTTTGTAAATATATTTGCAAGATCTTACATGTAAAATTTAAAAAGGAGATACCTCCATAATTTCAGAGCAACAGTAACAACATAAATGACAATCTAAAAGAAATTAAACACAGAATAAATATGGGAAATGCCTGTTATTTTTCGATTGAGAAACTTTTGTCATTCAGCCTACTCTAAAGAAAGCTGAAAGTTAAAATTTATAAAACAGTTATATTACCGGTTGTTCTGTATGGTTGTGAAACTTGGACTCTCACTTTGAGAGAGAAACAGAGATTAAGAGAGTTCGAGAATAAGGTGTTTAGGAAAATATATGGGGCTAAGAGAGATGAAGTTACAAGAGAATGAAGAAAGTTACACAACGCAGAACTGTACGCATTGCATTCTTCACCTAACATAATTAGGAACATTAAATCCAGACGTTTGAGATGAGCAGGGCATGTAGCACGTATGGGTGAATCCAGAAATGTAAGTAGGTTGTTAGTTGAAAGATTGAGGGAAAAAGACCTTTGGGAAGACCGAGATGTAGATCGAAGAATAATATTAAAAAGTATTTATGATGGTAGGGGTTGGATTAATCTTGCTCAGGATAGGGACCGGGGGCGGGCTTATGTGAGGACGGTGATGAACCTCCGGGTTCCTTAAAAACCGTAAGTAAATAAGTATAAATACTGTATTTCAACTTGTTTCCGTTTTATGAATAGGCTAAATGGCATTATTCAAATTTTTGGCAAAGTCTATGTATTCCAAAGATCATTTTCATAATTCATAGATACATTTCCACAATTCTTATCATTAGTATTTTAATAGTCCAGCTTTAATAAAACTGAGTCCTCTCTTGAAGCTCTACTTTTGTTCAATTTTTCTATCGTGCTGGTGTGTGTTAGTGCAAGAAATTATAAAATGACCTGGCTCACCATATATCTTTTCAGGCGCATCCTTTTTGCACTTCAAAACTTTTCTTCAAGATACTAAGTAAGCAAGTTTCGTGTATTTCCTTCTTTCTCCTACATACAATTTTGTACGAGATCGTGCGTATTTGCTTGCTTTCCACACACAACCAATACGCGGTAAGTGTGAAATACCACATTCAGTATTCCCAACGTAACACACATAACAATTTCCCTATTCTTATCGCTTAAGCGTCATATTCGTTTTACTGCTTTAGGCTTTTAACATATTATTTTTAAAGACGTTCAATATAGTAATAATTATAAACTGGAAACTTATCACTGCAATTTCACCTAAATTGCACTGTTAATTATTGTTTTTAAATATTTGCAAAAATTAAGTAAACTCTACAACACCACAAAAGTTGCTGCATTTGTAATGCAAGTAACATTAAGGAAGCCGTGAAAAAATCAACAAGATTCTAGACTCATCATTGACTGGGGGAAAAAAAAGACAGACGTATATCACGGCCTGCTGGAGTATAGTAAACACAGAAAACATTTTATAGGAACAATGTTGAAGATAGATATATTTGTTTTCCAAAGTTGCCGTCATTGAACAGAAAACAAAGATGGAGATTTCATTGCAACTAATTAGAAATTCTTCTTTCAGGTATGTAATAAACGATCTTCGCACAAAATAATGTACGATACACGAGCGGTATGTTTGTTTTCATGTTCTCGGAAATTAAAAAAGCTCAACTACGTTTCGCTTTTTCAATCTTTTCCTCGAACATGAAAACGTCAACATACCGCTCTTGTAACGCATATTACTATTAGCTGTTTTTCTAATTATTTCATCTGTTTCAACCGCTGGCAGTTCGTCTTTGTAACATTTTCATTCGAGAATTTCTTCTTGTTATAACTGCATCTTTACATTCCCTGTCAGATCAATGTGTTCTTTCAGTTTATTGCTTAGTGCCAATGACTTCCTTATATATTTTTATACATTGTTTCATCAAGAAACATCTATTTTCTACATTATTACTATTCACAAAGTTTTTAATGATTCCTGTTACTGTATTCCGGTATATATTTGCATGCTCACTATCTTGAAGTGTGTGAATATCATAATTCACACGGCTATGTTTGTACGCTAGATATACTTTGATGGTATTTAATTTATTGTAACCATTGAATGGCCTTAGTCAGAACTTCACTCATCTGCGACTCCCAACGTGAATAACATCAGAGGCTTGCATTCTGCTTATTATAACATTATATATTTGGTTCTTTTTGTGCCATTTGGAGATATACAAGTTTGAAGGTGGATAATTTTTTTTGGAAACATGATACTAAATAAGTTGGATGTTGCAAAATAAGATATCTCCATTATCATTAAATGTTTGGTGCAGACTGTTTTCCCAAAGTTCGGGAAATTGAACATTCTCTACCAATTTTATCATACATATCTTCCAGTTTAGGTACTATTTGAAATTAGGGGTTCGGGAGTTAAACATAGTAAGTGACATCTTAGTGTTTTGAACTTATTAGGTAGGTAAACATTTATAATTGGTATATGTATGTATATATTTATTCACACTGCAAATGGGGAAGTATCCGGTGGCAGTGGTAACTAATTACACTCAATAATTACAATAATAATAAAATACAGTCATAATATTAATAATAAAATAATAATAATAATAATAGCAATATATAATAATATTAACAAGGAGCATCCTAAATTAAATGAATCAATATAACATAATTAATTAAAGTAAATCTAATTTATATCTTAACCCTAAGTTAGAACTTAAAATCACGAGTATATATGATATATGTTCAAACCTGCATAAGTATCTTTCAGCACTACATTCATTTCGCTATCAATTCACTCACTGCGCTGGAACTAAGACACATTTTACTGACACTATTCTGATTTCACTAACACTTCAAAAACATTTCTCTGTTCAAATACTTAGCACTAACACTGTAAACTATAGAAGTTCACTGACACAAACACACTTCACTGTCACAACATATTTCACAGACACAACACACTTCTTCACTGATACAACATTTCAAATAACAGAACATCAATTACATCCTTATTATTCGTAGAATTGTACTTACTATATTAACCTCAAATCGCTAGCCTAGACCCCATTGCAAGCAATTTAGGACGATCACTATAACTCACACCCGTTCACTATAAGTCTATTTTTCTGCCACTATAACTCTCAGAATTTACTTATAACCTCACTGCACTTTCACTACAACACACTGCACACCCAATATAAATCACTGGAGATTCACTATGTTTCTCTGCTTACTCACTATACTTGTAAAACCACAAATAGTCTGCATAATGTATTACCGACTATTAGTAAAGTCCTTAAGCCTATTTTTAAATACATTTTTGGTTATTGGTAAAGCCTTTAGTAAGTCTGCAGGTAGAGCATTCCAGTCCCTGATAGTACGATTGAGAAAAGAAAACTTTCCAGTGTCCGTCCTCTGTCTTCTTTCCCTCAATTGCAACATTTTGTAAAGTTAAGAGGAAAGTAAAATCTGTATACTTCTGCCATCTGTTGACATGTTGGAAACTAACTACTGCATTAGACGCAGAATGTAAGATACCACATTATAGTTACATATCTCATTTTTTGACCAAAATTTCAGTTACCATGTTTTACGCCCGAATCTCTAAAATATTTTATTCAGTTTTAACTATAGAGGATTCCACTTTAAGAAAAAAACATTGAGCATATGACGCTATTCCATCAAATGACCAGTAGCCATAGACACTCCTACATATTACATACCTTCTACAATGTACTAGACAAGGCCCATCAATGCTTTTTTCTTAACATGGAATGCTCTATAGTTCGTTTTTCTTCTCAGTTGGAACATATTCCTACACAAATTTATAATTTTAAAGAATTTACTTCAATTTTTAAACAACTTAGACAATCATAAACAGATTCAAACTTCAGAAACGACTTTTTTATTTTTCTATATATCGTGAAGTCAGTACCAGAAATATTGCTCTAATTTTTACCACTTAAGCATATTGTATAATCTCCACTATCAAAGATTTCAGAATTTCGCCATCGTACCTCTTGTATAGGAGATATTAGCGCTATAACTGTTTTTTTTAAATATTGGATATAGCATCGGAAAACAGCTGAATGTTACATAGCGTAGTAGGCCTGTTATCATGGTAACAACGGTTGAGTTGCCAAAGTTACAATTCCCACGTGCTGAGTGCTCAATAGCTCTCTTGGCCCGACATATAGTGTGAACACAATGCTAGCATTGATACGTTTCGTCTTTGATTCTTTGCCGATTTTGTCTATTTTTTTTTACCTTCTCGTAAATTGTGAATGAATGTTTTAATGTCAACCATCTAACGTTAATCCCATCAGCTGGCAGCGTGGTAGTCCCTATCGGCAACATAGGGCTACAGTTCCAAGGTCGGCCCCTTAACAGTCATGTCTCATCTTAAAAGAAAACAGGTATAGAAATACTGCGCTCATTTTTATCACAAAATCATATTCAACAATCTCCACTCTCAAAGATTTCAGATTTGGAACTATTATAGTGTTGCACCTTTGTAATTCTCGAATCAAGCTCCTTAAGACCCGAGCTTTGAAGAGGCTTCTCTCGTTCCACGTTGCCAGTTACTAGTAATTTTTCGTTTTCGTTGTCCGTTTCTATTTCCAGGTCGTTTCAATATTATCTAAGTTAAGTTCAGCTATTCAGTTTAGATTTTTCAACAAAGTAATTTTTACAGGGATTGGAATGTCAACTTCACAATACAACCTCCAAGCTAGGTATACTTCTGTCGGCATTGCCATACCTTAGCCTAAAATACTTAATTTCAAGGTGCTAGGGCTCGCTTATCTATCACAGGATAAGCTATTGGTTACATTGGGAAATGATCTGCTAACTACAGCAATCTAACTGCTAAATAAATACGAATCATAATAAACAGTTACGGATTTACTGTTGATCACAATTCTTTTCTTGACAAGTGGCGAAGGTAAATGACATAGCGTCTTCATATGCAATGTTTAAAGTGAATGGTTTCCTTGACAAGTGGCTTCCGGCTTCCATTGAATTCTTCAATTGAGTCGTGCACATATTTCCAGCGTGATTCCATTCAGGTGTTGATCACTGGCCTCTGGTTCTGTAGAGCATGCTATTCGTCTTCTACGGTCGGTCGCATAAATTCCTAGGCAGTAACAGCGTTTAAATACTCGTAAGAATACAAAAGGTTACGTTTGTTACACAATCTGAAAGTGTACTTTTTGATTGATTGCTTCTTACCTTTCTCCTTGTTAAACATTTATCTTTCTTTTCTCTCTTTTTTCCTTCGACCTTCATTTTTTCTTTCACTTTTTCTTTTACTTTTCTCCTTTCCATTTTTCCACTCTTTTTCCTCTGTCCCTCCTCCATATTTTCATTTCTCCTTTCTTATATTTCTTGCTTTTATTCTTTCTTTCTTGATTTAGCTCTCTTTCTTTAACATTCTTTCATTCTTTTTCTTTCTTCCTTTGTTTTATTTCTAGTTACTCACTCACTCACTCACTCACTCACTCACTCACTCACTCACCTATCCATCCATCCATCCATCCATCCATCCATCCATCCATCCATCCATCCATCCATCGTGTGTCCGTCTGTCTCTCATACTCTTTTCTTGTCAATTTATTCTTCGTGTCTTCTTATAACAGTTATTTTATTTTGTCTTTATATCGTTTCCGTTCTCATTGAATGGATATGAAAAAGCTTTCTAATGCTAAAGGATAATAATTTCGAGGCTTTAACAGAAATACGCATTTTCATCATCTCTGGTACCTACCCAAAATGTGGTTTTTAATAAGTCGTCGAAGTGTATACGGTCACTTATCCAGTCTTCAGTAATTACCAATTAATTTACTGGGAAAGAAACGTAGTGATTTTCATTCTGAACAAGTTGTTTATTTTTTAAATTATGACTTTATTAGATTTTCTATAAATAGGTTGAAACGATTTTCTTTCCTTTTATTTATTTATGGTTGAAAAAACTGCGAGTATCTTAATAGAAATATACACTAAGGAAGGAAAACCTAGGCGAATCAGTTGGATAGTACTGTACTAACAATACGAGTGACTGACACTCGACAAAAGCCAACCTCATACTTGTCTCTGAGCCTGAGGTACACAGGTTCAGTCCGATCGAGGACGATGCGGTTTCCAACGTCTAAGAAAGTAAAGTTTTACATATACAATACGCAAGCAGATTTCTATGTGTAAGAGATCCCTTCGGTCATAAACATGAACGAAAAGGCAAAGTGTTACAATATGTCCAGATCCATCACTACTCGGATCCGATCCCAACTCTTGGTGAGAAATGCTGGTAGGGTCGAGAAGTCCAACAACTGAGCGCTGGAAATCAAAATAAGCCTATATCAAGAGACAGAGAGAAAGAGAGAGAGAGAGAGAAAGGCCATAATTTTACAGTCCAATCCTGACAGGTCGGAACAGTATCTCTCATTAGTAGAGATAAAGACGATCAAACAACCAGAAAACTCAGAAACTGAGATTGGAAGAGAAAACCAAGGAATTAGAAAACCTTCTTGTAGGAGGGGGAGTAGTTTTATCCATCACAAATCTTACAAAATACACTCGTTTGGCAGAACAAATATATGGCAAGAGTGACAGTTGAGTTACCCATAAAAACACTGTGAGAAACACAAATACAGTGTACATTTGAAGTTCTTTTCTCTCATTCGGTTTTTTAATTTCTGCAATTAGAATATGCAAATTAAAAATTGCTTGGTTTCTGAATAAAATATACAGACTAGGCTGTGTGAAAAATTAATAACAACAATATTCAAATAGTTATTATTGTTATTATTATTAGACATTATTATTAGTATTATTATTATTATTATTATTATTATTATTATTATTACAAAGAAGTGAGAGACAAAGAGTATAGAAGGAGAAGTAAAACAGAATAATAATAGAAGAATAAAAAAGGGAAGTGGAAGTGAAGAGAAGGGGACTAAAAAGAGAAAAAAAAGAAAGAGAACACAAGGGTAAGGAGAAGGAAAAGAAGAAGGAGGAAGAAGCACTAGAAGATAATGAGAATAAGCGAAAGAGAAGAGGGACAGAAGGGGAAGATAAAGAAGAGAAGAAGAAGAGAAGAAGAAGGGAAAGAGAAGGAGAAGCAGGGAAAGAGAAGGACAAGAAGGGGAAGAGAAGGACAAGAAGGGGAAGAAAAGGACAAGAAGGGGAAGAAAAGGACAAGAAGGGGAAGAGAAGGACAAGAAGGGGAAGAGAAGGACAAGAAGGGGAAGAGAAGGAGAAGAAGGGAAAGAGAAGGACAAGAAGGGGAAGAGAAGGACAAGAAGGGAAAGAGAAGGACAAGAAGGGAAAGAGAAGGACAAGAAGGGGAAGAGAAGGACAAGAAGGGGAAGAGAAGGACAAGAAGGGAAAGAAAAGGACAAGAAGGGGAAGAGAGGGACAAGAAGGGGAAGAGAAGGAGAAGAAGGGAAAGAGAAGGACAAGAAGGGGAAGAGAAGGACAAGAAGGGGAAGAGAAGGACAAGAAGGGAAAGAGAAGGACAAGAAGGGGAAGAGAAGGACAAGAAGGGGAAGATAAGGACAAGAAGGGGAAGATAAGGACAAGAAGGGGAAGAGAAGGAGAAGAAGGGAAAGAGAAGGACAAGAAGGGGAAGAGAAGGAGAAGCAGGGAAGAGGAGAAGCAGGGAAAGAGAAGGACAAGAAGGGGAAGAGAAGGACAAGGAGGGGAAGAGAAGGACAAGAAGGGGAAGAGGACAAGAAGGGGAAGAGAAGGAGAAGAAGGGAAAGAGAAGGACAAGAAGGGGAAGAGAAGGAGAAGAATGCTATAGTAGGACAAGAAGGGAAAGGAAAGGACAAGGAGGGGAAGAGAAGGAGAAGAATGCTATAGAAGGACAAGAAGGGGAAGAGAAGTAGAAGCAGGGAAGAGAAGGAGAAGAGGGGAAGAGGACAAGAAGGGGAAGAGAAGGAGAAGAATGCTATAGAAGGACAAGAAGGGAAAGAGAAGGACAAGAAGGGGAAGAGAAGGAGAAGCAGGGAAGAGAAGGAGAAGAAGGGAAAGAGAAGGAGAAGCAGGGAAAGAGAAGGACAAGAAGGGGAAGAGAAGGACAAGAAGGGGAAGAGAAGGAGAAGAAGGGAAAGAGAAGTACAAGAAGGGGAAGAGAAGGAGAAGAGGGGAAGAGGACAAGAGGGGGAAGAGAAGGAGAAGAATGCTATAGAAGGACAAGAAGGGGAAGAGAAGGAGAAGAGGGGAAGAGGACAAGAAGGGGAAGAGAAGGAGAAGAATGCTATAGAAGGACAAGAAGGGAAAGAGAAGGACAAGAAGGGGAAGAGAAGGAGAAGCAAGGAAGAGAAGGAGAAGAAGGGAAAGAGAGGGAGAAGCAGGGAAAGAGAAGGACAAGAAGGGGAAGAGAAGGACAAGAAGGGGAAGAGAAGGACAAGAAGGGGAAGAGAAGGAGAAGAAGGGAAAGAGAAGGACAAGAAGGGGAAGAGAAGGAGAAGCAGGAAAGAGAAGGAGAAGAGGGGAAGAGGACAAGAAGGGGAAGAGAAGGAGAAGAATGCTATAGAAGGACAAGAAGGGAAAGAGAAGGACAAGAAGGGGAAAGGAAGGAGAAGAAGGGAAGAGAAGGAGAAGAGGGGGAAGAGGATAAGAAGGGGAAAGGAAGGAGAAGAAGAGGAAGAGAAGGATAAGAAGAGAAGGACAAGAAGGAAAGAGAAGGAGAAGAATGGTAAAGAAAGACAAGAAGGGAAAGAAAAGGACAAGAAGGGAAAGAGAAGGACAAGAAGGGAAAGAGAAGGACAAGAAAGGGAAGAGAAGGAGAAGAAGGAAAGAGAAGGAGAAGTAGGAAAGAGAAGGAGAAGAATGGTAGAGAAAGACAAGAAGGGAAAGAAAAGGACAAGAAGGGAAAGAGAAGGACAAGAAGGGAAAGAGGACAAGAAAGGAAAGAGAAGGACAAGAAGGGGAAAGGAAGGAGAAGAAGGGAAGAGGAGGAGAAGAAGGGAAGAGGAGGAGAAGAAGTGAAGAGAAGGAGAAGAGGGAGAAGAGGATAAGAAGGGGAAGGTAAGGAGAAGGAGAGGAAGAGAAGGATAAGAAGGGAAGAGAAGGAGAAGAAGGAAAGAGAAGGAGAAGAATGGTAGAGAAAGACAACAAGGGAAAGAAAAGGACAAGAAGGGAAAGAGAAGGACAAGAAATGGAAGAGAAGGAAAAGAAGGAAAGAGAAGGAGTAGAATGGTAGAGAAAGACAAGAAGGGAAAGAAAAGGACAAGAAGGGAAAGAGAAGGACAAGAAAGGGAAGAGAAGGAGAAGAAGGAAAGAGAAGGAGAAGAAGGAAAGAGAAGGAGAAGAATGGTAGAGAAAGACAAGAAGGGAAAGAAAAGGACAAGAAGGGAAAGAGAAGGACAAGAAGGGAAAGAGAAGGACAAGAAAGGGAAGAGAAGGAGAAGAAGGGATAGAGAAGGACAAGAAGGAAAGAGAAGGAGAAGAAAGGGAAGAGAAAGAGAAGAAGGGGAAGAGAAGGAGAAGAAGATAAAGAAGAAAGGAGGGAAGAGGGGGAAAAGGAGAATAGGAGAAGGGTAAGCAAAGTGATTGGAGGAAAAGGAGAATAGAAAGAGAGGGAAAAGAGGAAGGTGTGGAGAACGAGGAGGAACACAACAGAAATAGGGAAAAGAAAGTGAAAGGAGAAGTAGAAAAGAAAAATATAAGTAAGTACAGAGTGACGTAGTAAGAGAAGGGAATAAGTAGAAAGAAAAGAAAGAAAGAAAGGGGAAAATAGAGGAAAAAGAAGAAGTAGCGGAAAATAAGGAGAAGACTAAGACATAGAAAAAGGTGGAGAAGATAATAGGGCAGTAGAGGAAGAAAAAGTGGGATGTAAAATCGAAATGGATTGAAGGGAAGGGAAAAAGAAAAGAAATACGAAGTAGTTGAAAAGATACAAGAAGAGAAGAAAGGAAATGGGAAAATAAGTAGCAGGAAGTGAAGATAGTGGAGGACAACAAAGTAAGACTAGAGGAGGTGTCGGAAGTAAGACAAGGGCGAGGAAGAATAAGGAGAATAAAATAGATTGATTGGCTGCAAGGTTTCTGTTGGCTCACGGGAAGAAACTTGATTTAATGTAGTGATATATTGAAATCTCGCACTAACATCAATGTGAGCGCAGCATCCATCCTCCGCACACGGAGGCACGAACCCACGAGAGAAGCATCTTTCAAAACGAGAAGAGACTTGGAGTGTCCAGACAATTACTTCATTTTATTTTCACAATAAGGTGTCGGGACTAGAGATTGGTGTCAAGGACAGCGCATGCGCTGCGCTGACACCGATCAGCTTTGCCAATGCCCATGTAGGGCGAGGATTGGCAAGGTGGGAGATTGCGGATAAATGGCACGTTACGCAAAGCCGTGTGTGTGTGTACACTTGAACTAGGGGGCCAAAATAATACACGAACATTATCAATGTCTTGAATGGAATATTTTTTAAGGATAAGCAGTTAATATTACATAATCACATCACTCACACTTCGAAATTAGGTAACACACACGTACACACAGGTGTCTGGTTGCAAAGTGCGTGTGTAATTTGGCAACTTTGTGTACTGTACGCGAAAACGCTGATGGGATATATGTATTGTTCTGTGTTTAACGTTTAGCAATGGAAGAATACGAAATTTATTTCTGTAGTCAATAAAGAAGCTTAAATAGTTATATAAATAGAAAATTACGAATTGAATACAACAGCATTGTAATGCGTCATCGTGTCAAACCTAAATTGCGATGAGTATAAAATATAACACAATGTTTCACTCGTGGGCGAAATGTATGTTTGTTTTCATCTCGAGCTACGTAAAATTTGAGCGCTGTTCTAGCCAAATTAGTAATGGCATTTGAATTTGTATTCCCGATAGTGATGTAAGCCAATACTAGAACCACGCACGTGGATTCGAATCTCGACTAGAAATAAAAAGTTGTTGTTTGTGTTTGTCTATTTATCACTAGTCTACCACTATTACTAGTTCGTCCAGTAATGGAATATGGTGCTGCATGTTGGGATCCTTACAGATTAGAACATATTAAGACACTGGAAAAGATTCAAAAAAGGGCTCTCAAGCGTTGTCATAATAATTCACCATTAAGATGGGACACACTCACGGACAGGAGGACGCGAATTCGATTATGTGCAATGTTCAAAACATACAGAGGTGAGCCTGCCTGGAGAGAAATAAAAAATAGGTTACAGCCGCCAAATTACTCTTCAAGGAACGACCACTCATATGAATTGAGGGAAAGAAGACAGAGGACGGACACTGGAAAGTTTTCTTTTCTCAATCGTAGGCTACTATCAGAGACTGTAATGCTGTACCTGCAGACTTAGGCTACTAAAGGCTTTACCAATAACCAAAAATGTATTTAAAATAGGCTTAAGGACTTCACTAATAGATGGTAGTATATTAATATACACTATTTAAAGAGTGTAATTGACATTTTGTTATTTGAAGTGTTGTATCAGTGAATAAGTGTGTTGTGTCAGTGAAGTGTGAAGTGTGTTGTGTAAGTGAAGTGTGTTTGTGACAGTGAAGTTTTATAGTTTATGGTGGCAGTGCAAAGTATTTTAACAGTGAAATGTTTTTGAAGTGTTAGTGAAATCAGGATAGAATCAGTGTGTCGTAGTTCCAGTGCAGTGAGTGAATTGACAGCGAAATAAGTGTAGTGCTGAAATATACTTGTGCAAGTATGAACATATCATACTAGTGGCTTTTATTTAGCTCGAACTCAGGGTTAAGAGACAAATTATATTTACTTTAAATGTTATTTTATGTGATCGTGCTTCATTATTATTATTATTATTATTATTATTATTATTATTATTATTATTATTATTATTATTATTAGTATTAATTATTAATTGTATTTTTTATTAGTTGTGTTTATTATTAATTGTCATTATTGAGTGTAATTAGTTACCACTACCACTAGGTATATAACCATTTGCAATGTGAATACATACATACATACATACATACATACATACATACATACATACATACATACATACATACATACATACATACATACACACCTATCATAACCATCACTACCACTATCATCACGACTGTCGCATCACCACTACCACTACCAAGAATAACATCATAAATCTTATTGTTGTCATCACTAATAAACAGCACACATCACTATCATCACTCTAATCGTCGACACCACCACTACCACCTCCATAATCATTACCATCGCAGCCACCGGCGTGGCTCAGTCGGTTAAGGCGCTTTCCTGCCGGTCTGAAGTTGCGTTCGGGCACGGGTTACCTGGTTGGATTTTTTCCGAGGTCTTCCCCAACCGTAATGTGAATGCAAGGTAATCTATGGCGAATCCTCGGCCTCATCTCGGTATCACCAATCTCATCGACGCTAAACAACCTAGTAGTTGAATAATTTCAAGGAAAAATTGTTCCGGGGCAGGGTATCGATCCCGGGACCTTTCGCTTAGCGCGCAAACGCTCTTCCGACTGAGCTATCCCAGGAACTATACACGTCACCGTCACAATTTTTCTTTTGAGTCGTGTGGATACAAAGGAAAAATTGTGACGGTGTCGTGTATAGTTCCTGGGATAGCTCAGCCGGAGGAGCGTTCGCGCGCTAAGCGAAGGGTCCAGGGATCGATACCCGGCCCCGGAACAATTTTGCTTGAAATTATTCAAACCTGCTTTACAGGGAGCTACTACCTGAAAGCCAGATCTGTATAACCTAGTAGTTGATACAGTGTCGTTAAATAACCAACTTAAAAAAATTACCATCGCTATCATTATTAACAGAAGTAGTAGTAGTAGTAGTAGTAGTAGTAGTAGTAGTAGTAGTAGTAGTAGTAGTAGTAGTAGTAGTAGTAGTAGTAGTAGTAGTCCAGTGCTCGGCATATATAACTTTCCAGTCTACCACTGTGGAGCAACGGTTAGCATGTCTGACCTTGAAACGAGCGGACCCGGGTTCAAATTCTGGTTGGAACAAGTTACCTGGTTGAGATTTTTTCCGGGGTAACTTTCGGCGCCGAACCCCGGACTTATTTCGCTGGCATTATTACCTTAATCTCATTCAGGCGCTAGATAACCACATCAGTTGATAAAGCGACGTGAAATAACCTATTAACATACAGAGTGATTCACCAAGTTCTCCCCGGGTTTATATTTTATTTTTTATTTATTTATTTATTTATTTATTTATTTATTTATTTATTTATTTATTTATTTATTTATTTATTTATTTATTTATGTATTTTGCTAATAATTGTAACATAAAATGTAATATAAACAGATAAAACTTTAGCTCACCCCTGAAAGAGTAGAACTCGTGCTAAGGGGCTGATTCCTAAATTTAAATTAAGAAGTAGTTATGGAGCCGATTCCTTAGGTTAAGAACAAAAACTGTAAATAAATTAATGGGATCACATTCGTAATTACGGAGGTACTGTAATTTGAAAACAGCAGAAAAAACTTTTATTGCAGGATTTCACTATTGAAAATGTAAAAAATAATTAAAATAGAAACAATTTATTGTATATGTATATCAGTCTCCTTCGTTTAGAGTGGATATAAATCACATTTTGGAAAATGCCTCCCTGAATCTCAAGACAACGGTCCGCACGGGTGTGAACCGCACGTGTAGAATTTCGCAATTTCACACGTTTATTTTTTATTGTCACTGCGGCATCCCGAATGCGTTGAAGCAACTCTTCGCGTGTTTGTTTCTAAACCGGGCGGTAGTAAATTGCACTGGAATTAAAACTTTCTGTATGTAAACTGCATGTGGTAAATTGCACTTCTTCTCATTTTATTAAGTTTTGCCCAACATTTTTGTCCGGTCTGTACACTCTCGACAATCGATACATCGTCTTGCTTGAATGTGTCATTTGTAGCAAATGCGAGGAGAACTTTAATAAGAAATCTGAGCCTGCTACAGTAATTTCAGATCTCGAAATAGCTATTCATGTTGCAGTGAAAGAAGTGTGGACAAATATTGAAAATTTTCTGTGCAGGTTTTATTTAACCAATTCCTGGTGGAAAAATATTCAGGAATTATTTCTGGCGAGTGAATATAAAAACAAGGATTCTATCACTGGACAGTTACACTACGTATGTATTCGAGCTGCTTTACTTACAGCCGGATGAAGTGGGAGATGCGTTTGTGCATGATCTGATTCCCATACAATCTGAAACTGCGTCTGTAGTACAAGTTTCTTCTTATTTAGTTGACAATTACATTGATGATGATGCGGCATTTCCTCCAAATATGTAGACAGCATAGTCTGCGGTCACAGGTCGGGCAACGAATGGGTGCGAATCTTTCCATTCGCATTTCAACTCTTCTTTTAATTCTTCTCATCCCTCTATACCAGCCGTGGCGAAAATGTAATCGTGCGCCGAGCCACTGTGTAACCTGCAACGTGCATAGCACCTATGAAGGGAGGCGGATACCTGCAGGGGAAGTGAAGCAACTGTCTGACATTAACTGATTTTCATTTTCCTTACGTCAAGCACTTAAATATAATTTTATACAATATAAGGCTACAAACTAATGTTTAGTACGTGTAACGAAGGAAGAAATGAACAAGAAAATATAGGACACATTATCACAACCTAAAATTAACTGTCTTCAGAATGTCTCTGCGACAGAGTTTCAAAATCAGGAATTATGTCACTTACTGCCAGTTGTAGATGATCACGAAGGTATATGTCTGTCAGTCGTGATTTAAATTTGGTTTTTTACTATTTTCATTGTTGAAAATAATTGTTCACAAACGTAAGTTGTAGCGAAAATGGCTTCAACAGAGCAAGAGAAAGAACGAAGCTTCCGATATTTATTTTTTGGCAAAGATTAGAAAAGTTCAACATTTGTCAAGTCCTTACATCTAGCTTTCAATGTAACATTACATTGTAAATCTATGAGTTTAAATTGAAGACCTAACTGCATTATTCGTACATCTGCTGAAAAAGGATCGAAATAATAATAATAATAATAATAATAATAATAATAATAATAATAACAATAATAATAACACATTTAACCATTTAATGTTTCATGAGTAACATGTAGTATAATGCTGTTTCATGTTATACAACCGTTTTCCTCGTAATACTTGTGAACAAATCATACATTTAATATTCTCACCACATTGGCAGCAAAAAAAATGCGTCCTCCCATCCTACTTGAAACTTTCGTTTTTGTAGAGGTACATGGTTCCGAGAGAGACATTGCGACGATACGCCACTCGCAGGTCCGAGACAAATACAAATGGAACGGAGTTTGATTCCAGTGAGTGAGAGGGTGGGGGTTGGGGGAGCAAGAGACATGCACAGCTATCATTGCTAGCCACAATGTGCTCGTGAGTTACATTTTCGCCATACATGTTCTATACATATTTTTGTGGACCAGTTAATAAGCCTTCAGATCGAAATTTACGTAAAGATCAATAGCATCAATACACCACATAGAGGAAAAAATTCGCACACCAAGAAGGAAAAAAATTACGTTGAAAGACAAATTTCTGATTACCAGAAAGGAAAAATTGATCGATTCAGATTCATAAAAAATACATGTTATAGCTTTGCCAAAATACAGTACAGTGTTGAACAAATGTTCTATAATCGACACGCATAATAAACTGAAGTGCTACAGTAGGCTACAGTAAGTGTTGAACAAGTGCTTGATAATCGACACGCATAAAATACAGTATTAGTGTTGAACAAGTGTTTTATAATCGACACGCATAATAAACTGAAGTGGTACAGTACAGTCTATACAACAAATATCAGCTCATAGCTTCAGTGCAGTTTGTATCTTGTACTCCTCGGTCATCCAGTGCAGTTTACATGGTAAGTGACTAACCGTCCGGTTTCTTTGTAGTGCAGTTTACTATTTTCCAGTGCAATTTACAATCGCTCATCTTAACCTGATAAACGATGTCTTTCATCCACTCCCAGATGCAGTAATCTAAGGGTTATGGCAATAAACATGCCTAGCGCTCCATTCACTATGAAGCGTTTCGAAAATGTGTTGTAACTCCGTAATAAATGAATGTGATCCCATTAATTTATTTACATTTTTTGTTCAAATAACCTCAGGAATCACCTCCATAAACAGGGGGAGAACTTCGTGACTCACCCTGTGTATAAACTGTTTTCAGAACATGAAAGGAGTAACAGTAGGAGGAAGAAGAATAAAGTGAATACGATTTACTGATGATATGACGTTGTTAGCAGACATTAAGAGATATGCTACTGGAGCTAAATGACAGCTGTGAGCACTATGGGATGAAGATAAATGCAAACAAGACGAAAAGCATGGTCATAGAAATAAAAGTAAAGAAGGTAAACTTGCGAATTCTAAATGAGACAGTAGAGCAAGTGGACAGTTTCAAATACTTTGGGTATACTATAAGCAGTAGGCCTAACATGAGCTGTTGCAGGAATTCAAAAAGGGGACAGCAATGGCAAAGAAAGCTTTTAATAGAAAAATAAGCATATTCTGCGAACCTCTGGAAAAAGAACAAAGGAAGAGACTAGTGAAGTGCTTTGTATGGAGTGTGGCATTGCATGGGGGCAGGAACATGGGTATTACGACTAAGTGAAGAGAAGGGAATAGAAGCATTTGAAATGTGGATATGGAGAAGAATGGAACGTGTGAAGTGGAGGGACAGAATAAGAAACGAAGCTGTGTTGGAAAAAGTGGGTGAAGAAAGAATGACGCTGAAACTAATCAAAAAGAGAAAAAGGAATTCGATGGTTCACTGACTGTGAAGAAACTGCAGACTGAAGGATGCACTGGAAGAAATGGTGAACGGGAGATGAGTTCGGGGGAGAAGAAGATATCAGATGATAGACGACATTAAGATATATGGATTATATATGCAGATACTAAGAGAAAGGCAGAAAATAGAAAAAAAATTGGAGAATGCTGGGTTTGCAGTGAAAGACCTACGCTTGGGCAGAACACTATGAATGACACTATATTATAGCCTATATAAATTGCCTGCATTATAACCGGTCATAACGTGCGTGTTTAGTGGGGAGATCCGACTACAGATGTGATTCTCTCATCCAGAAAGGTGGACATCATTTTTAACATATGCTTTGATAAAAAGTAAGATCAACATAACGTTTTCTTATTAACTCTTACCGGTGCATTATTTGTAGGGGACTGTAGGCCTAAATCACCGTTATTCGTTTTCCTTCCTTGCGAGGAAGCGGTGGGCTCCCACTAAACACATGATGGTGGGACCGTGAAACTTTTGATAGATATGTGTGCAGACACATGAATTTAACATTTGTTTGAAAGAATAGAATAATATGTTGAGATTTGTAATTTTTATTTTGAATGCGCCTGGCGGTCGGGATTAGGAACGCTTCCAAGACGTTAAGTCCATTGAAACCTTGTCCATATGACTTATGTCCTCTAATATTTTTGTTCACATTTTATGTGCGTCCATTTTTTTGAGTCCATGACTACTATGTTCACCTTTATTTAAGTCAATTCCTTTTGTACCACTGGAAGATATTCAGGCTGTTTTTGATAGCTTTATAGATAATATTGAGCCTGATATAATGGATTTAGCATTGTACATGAAAAGAACACACATCCGAGGAACACCTGCTTGAGGAAGAAGAAGAGCAATGCCACTTAGATTCGCACCTGAAATATGGAACACTTATAATCAGGTTCCGGCAGGACAACATCGAACAACTAATGTAGTCGAGGGCTGGCACAATCGCTTTCAGAAACACATCGTCACACATCACGTGATGGTCTGGAAATTCATGGAATTTATCAAGAAAAACCAAAGGAATAATGAAATTATAATAATCCAATTGCTTGACGGGCATTTGAATGTGCGACACTCTATTTAAGTCGAGTAGAAGAGATTACAACCACTACAACGAAGAAGGACACATCAGAACTTACCTCAAAGCTATTAGTTATCATCTGAAGCTGTATGAAGATGAACAGGCAGAAGAGTTTGAGTAGGGAATTGAAGTAAATTTGTAGATGCACATAGGCCTAATGTATTGTACAATCATGTAGTGGACGTAAAAATGTGGACATAAAATTTGTGCAATTGGACTAAAATAAAGTGGACATATATTTATGGACATAGTGTAATGGACTTTTATGTAATGGACATAATAAAATGGACATTAAAATTGTGGACATTATAAAAAGGACCTAACGTCTGTGTTTCTTAGGAACTAGCTCCTAATTGGCCCGCAGCGGGAAGCCCTACTATTGTATATATACCGGCTAGACATGGTCCCACATCACTTCATCCCCTGAAGAAGATGGCAGAGCTAGCCATCGAAAGCTTGGAAACAAATCTCCAACTCACCTGGCTGAGAACCCGAGAAGAGTTATTCTACATTTTTATTCATGTTTTCATGTTTGAAAATCTCGCGAAAACTAAATTTTCACAATTGTTTTCTTTGTCTTTAACCACCATCACGTAAGTTTAAACTTTAATTTCACATGCTTTAAAACTTTCCAAACAGACTAAAACGTATATCTGAATTAGTCTCTTAAACTTATTTAACTCGTGTTACAGTAAAACGCGGCCAAGCTGACTCCCGCAACGTGACATTGTCTTCCGTCGGAAGAATTTGTACAACAACCTCACTATGTATCAAACTACCAGTCACGTCTTTATAATTTAAATACTGAACGTTTTAAATGTTAACCATATTTAGGCTATATTGTACAGTAGTGGCAAAAAAACCGGACCGACGGAATAATCAAAGTTCCCGAAATGAGCCACTGAGCATGCCACGCCCGCATTCACAAGATAGCGAGTAATCTATTGAAATTGTTGTAGTTTCGACTGCTGACGTAGCCCATTTCGAAAGTCATTAGAAAATAAGCTGGTAAAATTCATGTTCTGGGAATAATAAGTTAATTAAGTAGTAAAATATCACTGCGATCGAAAAGAGTTGGGAATAAATTTGAATAAGGAACAAAAAAAAAAGTTTCCTTCCCAGACAGGATTCGAACCACGAAAGTCTTAGTTACCAGTCTATCGTGCTCTGGAGTGAACAAACTCTGAAATGAGCTACAAGGGTAGGTCCGGTTATTTTTGCAACTACTGTACATATTGTACACATCATTTATTGATTTTCCAACAAACCATGTACAGTATTTAGTGTGATCAATTTTACGTGTTGTTATGGATCTGAAGATGGCATCATAATGTCGAAAACGTTAATTTTTTAATAAATGTACTACAGTAATTACAACTACATTATACTTAGATAAGCATATAGCCGGCCCTCATATATAAAATGATAACCATTTCAAATATACTACTTTATTGTAAAGATTGATTTTAAAGGCCAATTTAAGAGGATTTAAGTAGCGGAAACGTGATTTCTAAAAGTAATAGCAAATTACTATCTACTTTACAGTAACGAAATGGACGTAGCAGTACAAGAAGTAGTTAATACTAACAGCCAAAGTATTAATGCTCCGAAAGAGATGCATAATTGGAAGGGCTACTTGTCAAAAATTGAAAAAGTTTTGTCTAACAAAAATAGCCCGGGAATAGCAACAAGGCCAGGAAGCCCTGAAATATATTGAACTGGTGGACTTCTGTTGAAGCAAAAAAATTTGCTCTATTCTCAGATTGCTGCTCATATTGCCGGTGTTATTTTGCAGCAGCGAGGAACGCCAAGCCCTCTGTTACATTCTTTCTGGAGGTTTCTGGTAGACAGCTGATGTTTTCCTCAACCTTTCGTATGCAATATTCTTCCACATTTCAACTCTTTCATATTTTACAATAAGAAAGGGTGACCTTGTTTATTTCACAAACCCCTTCATAAAATATTGCTAACCTCCGTTATTCGGAACCAGCAGCCTTCAAACGGGGCCATGTAGACCCGTTAAATCGTAGACCGTAAACGGAAAAGTACATGCGTCCCCTTTTTGCAATTCTTAAAAGCTTGCAATAATAAATACCTAGACAGTAAGTGGGAGGAGATGAACTCAAAATATAGCGGTACACGAATCCGAAACTGAATTTAAACAGCCCTGTCTTTATGTTTGTCAAGTGTGTTCACCCCTCTCAGGCATGTAGAACTAGTTTTTCACATATAAAGAACGCCAATGTTACAAAGCTCGTGCTCCCTTTCAATCTTTGTAAAGGCACCGCTTTTTCTTTTTGCTCTTTGCCAATGTCGACAGTACCGTTATCGCACAGTACTACCGCTTCCGCAATAATTTTCCAAAAATTAGCATTCATTCCTATTCTGCTTGTGGGGCTATGCAGCACTTCAACACTATCAAAGAAATGCGAGATATTGAAGTAAAGATACAGGATGTACGCGTAGGCTATATGTATGTTTAATCAATAGTCAGAATACTGGTTGGAGCCTCATCAGTGACACCAATAAGACATCACTCATGAGGCAACTAAGCAAGGAGATAGTGGGGGAGACTGGACAGTTCCTTTCCCCCTTCATTGCTTACCAGTAATATATGATATTAATCAGGCAGCGCATTTTTGTTCCCAAACGTACAGAGGATCGAATAGTTCCTTCTGGTAGCTACATCTATTACGTCACGTGGATGCATAAGCAAGATCGAATTGCAAGCAGGTACGAATGGGGCCATTAAATAATAATGATGTAATGTAATATAAATATGCCCCTGTAACGTCATATGACGTAGAAAGAACAGTCTCTTGGTTTAAACAAATTTTATGTGATGTTCGTAAAAGATTTGCACTTCATAACCTCAGAATATATGTTTTCGTTCACTGCAATGGGGTAGGTTTTGATAAAGAATTATTTGTATGTAATGTGTAAAATGTGAATATTGGAAATTTATATATTGATTTTTGTTATGATCATTTTGTCCCTGTAACGTCATGTGACGTAGGAAGAACATTTTCTTAGCTTAAATTTTTACTGGCAGTTAGCGTAAAAGATATGAATTTCATAATCTAAGGATATATATTTATTTTTTTATTTATTTTATTTATTTAACCAGATAGAGATAAGGCCATGTGTTTGTTCACCGTAACGGAGTTGATTTCGTTAAATGAAATAATTCTATATATTAGGCCTATATATAGAGTACTTGCAAAATTCAATTATCTGGGTTGTGAAATATCTTATCAAAATGAAAAAGATGTGAACAAGAAAATTACCAAATTTACACAAATTCTAGGAATAATAAACAATACATTAAAAGCTAAATTAGTACAAAACTCTACAAGAATAAAAATATATAATACACTAGCATTACCCACCCTTCTATACGGAAGCGAGATTTGGACATTAAAGAAAAAAGACATGAACAGAATCAAAGCAACGGAAATGAAATTTTTCAGGAGAACAGCAGGATATACTCTTTTAGACCGAAAAAGGAATGAAGAAATTTTAGAACAATTAGAAGTAGAGTCAGTAGAAGAAAAAATCACCAGATACAAATTCAATTGGCTAGATCATGTAAGAAGAATGGAAAATTCAAGAATCCCAAAAATTATGATGCAATATAAACCTAGAGGACATCGTCGACCAGGAAGACCGTTAAGAAGACTGCTAGATGGGGCCGAAACAGGTCTACAGAGGCCTAATTCGTGAAGGATGATGATGATGATGATATAGAGTACTTAGTTAATGCGTATCAAGTTTATTATTATTATGTTCTATAATATATATTGTATATACTAGTTTAGTATGATTATCCATCCAATTATATTTTCTGTAATATGTAGCACTAATATTTTGTTCAGAGCTAGTTAAAAATAGCTGGACAGACCGTTTCAATTTAGTAGCAATCCCACTTATAGCTTTCGTTATCCATTATCATTATTATTATTATTATTATTATTATTATTATTACCCAAGTTAGGTTATACCTTTCGTAGCGTCCTGACGTAAGCATTTATGGTCAGAGTTTGAACTCTTAGGGTGCTATTCATAGATATTTCGCTAGCCCGCGCTACGAGCGTGCTAAACTAGCCCTGGCTATCGACTGGTTACTTGTACAGTATTCATATTATATCATATCGATAACACTGGTTTATGAATACGAAAAACGTTAGTTCGCTGATCATCCACCGGAAGCCCGCGCTAAGGTTGTCTATGAATACGGCCCTAAAACTCCAGGATATAGTAACCGATAACTTTCCTAACTTGTTTGGGAACTAAAATGCGCTGCCTGCTGATAATAGATGTACAGCTGTCAAAAGAAAAAGTGGCCGCTCTCCTGGAACAAAGTTCCCTTCGGGTATCTTCGCTATAATTCGGAGACAGGCGATGTTACATGTTGTTGGACCACGTTGCCTGATATCTACAGTTATAATTGAAGTATTCTCTCTGTGATTCGATAGCGTAATGGTAGCGTTCAGGCCTCTTATTCATGAGGTCCTGCGTTCGACTACAACCTCGTGCTTTTTATGTTCTTTTTTGTTATGTTTTTGAGAGAGACAAACTATACATAATGGCTCCTTTCTCTTTTACGATTATTTTAGTAATTAACATCAGGTTCATTAATATATTATGCTATGACTTTATCATTATCATTATGATATTGTGGCTGCAAATGGAAAGAAAAAAGATTTTATTCTCAATAAAAATATATTTCGTGGCATAAACAAAACTAATTTACTGGCGTCGGCCTTAAAACATTCAAACAATTAAGCGTTCAAAAAACAAAACAAAAAGCCACAATTCAATATTTAGTCTATCTTCCTCTTATCTCGATCATCTTGCAGTCGAGTGGGCATGGAATCGACTAGTCTTTGCAAATAGCGACTGTTCTTAGACACGATATTCCAGGCATTCTGAACATACCCACATACATAAATGTTCTGTCCATGGGCAGGTCTTTCATTGCAAACCCAGCAATCTCCAATCTTTCCTATTTTCTGCCTTCCTTTTAGTCTCCGCATATGATCCACATATCCTAATGTCTTCTATTATTCTTTTCAACCAGAGACCCAACCAATTCCTTTTTCTCTTTCTAATCAGTTTCAGCATCATTCTTTCTTCACTCACTTTTTCAAACACAATTTTATTTCTTATTCTGTCTGTCCACTTCACACGCACCGTTTTTCACCACATCCACATTTCAAATGCTTCAATTCGTTTCTCTTCATTTCGTCGTAATGTCCATGTTCCTTCCCCATACAGTGCCACACTCCACACAAAGCACTTCACTAGTCTCTTCCTTAGTTCTTTTTCCAGAGGTCCGCAGAATATCCTTCTTCTTCTATTAAAAGCTTCCTTTGTTCATGTTTGCAGTTTTTCTTGGGAAGGATAGGCCTAAATGCGGTAACATCCCGTTGCTTTCCGCACACCACTATCTCTTTCGCATCTTATTAAATTCCAGGGGACCCAAGCATGGAGATGAGGAGAGTGGATTTGACTAATTGGGCCCTCCGGACTTCACCGAAAGTCACGGCAAGGGTTAAATATTAATTCTATCAGGATGTTTGACCCGATCAGAGACCGGGAAATCTCAATTAGCCTTTGCCCCCCGCATCCTGGACTAGCTTCTACGAATCATCAGAAAATCTTAGAGTGTGATTGGGCCAATTTTTCCGAAAATGTTTCCACACTTTTGCCCTCGTAGCTCAGCGGACGAACGTCGAAATTTAGATGTCAACATCTCAGGTTCAATTCCTCGTTACTCCTTTTCATTTTATTGTGGTTCAATATAGTATAATGTAATAATACAAAAAGAAAAACTAATTCCAGTATTATGCAACTGGATTTTTCCAAACCTAATATTAAATTTATGTTATTTATATCGCTAAAGAACGATTACAATATAAATAACTTGAATATTATTTATACAGTATCACTAAAGAACGATAACAGAATATAAATGATAAATTTCGGTTTGTTTAATTAATATAAGATATTATATAATACTTATTTAATTATCTAAATAAAATAACCTATTATACAAAGAAGGATGGTTATTTGTGTTATAATAATTACTTACATAAAATACAGATTATTTATATTGCGAAAGAACAATAACAATATAAATAACTTGAATATTATTTTATAGTGCTAATGAAGGAAAACAGAATATAAATGATAACTTGAATATTATCTATATCGCTAAAGAACGATAACAATATAAAAAACGTGAATATTATTCATATCGGAATTTCACAGATTTATTACAGATATATTTAAGAAATTGTAGAAGAATAGTAATTAGTAACAGTGTCCTATTTATTCTTCTTGGAGCCAAATTTGTAACTTTTAAAAGTGTGGTTACTATGTTGAAGTGTATGTGTTGTAACGGATGCTTGATTTGTTATGTATGTGAGTCAGTTATGTGATGCTTGATGTCGTCGCAATGTCGTAATTATAGTTTGATTGTGTTTGTATGACTATTGTGTATTAATTTATGATGTATGGTACGGAAGGCTGCGTATTTGTGTTATAGAAGTGTTACGTATATTGTTGTTAATGTTTTTGTATGTTTCAAATTGATACCTGATATTTATTTTGCAATCGCAATGCCTAATTTACGGTTTGTTTATGTTTTGTTTACATCGCGTAAGCTAATTTAATTTTCTTTTCTATTTATCTTTATGCTCATCTTTTTTGTGTATGAAACTATAGCCCTAACATACATACGTAAAATAGGGCTAACCACCATTGGAGATACAATAATAAAAATTGTTATTCATATCGTTATAAAACGATAACAGAATACAAATGATGACTTGAATTTTATTCATATCTCTAAAGAACGATAACAAAATATAAATAACGTGATATCCATAAAGAACGATAACTGAATATAAATGATAATTTGAATAGCATTTACATCGCTAAAGAACGATTAAAAAATAAAATGAAAACTTGAAGAAGGCCCGAACCCACAACCTTTGAATCACTAAACAAGCACTCTACCGCTGGCCTACGAGGCGCAGACATGGAACACTTTCATAGTTTGGGAACTGCTTGTACAAGCACATGCATCGTGTAACATCGCCGCGACCCGAAGTGGACTTTGAAAATATTCGCTGTTCACGAGTGCGGCCACTTTTTTTTTTTTTGACAGCTGTACATAACAGCCAGAACCTCAATCAGCGGTAGGATACTGTAGGCCTATAAAAGGTAAGGTAAAAGGTAAAGGTATCCCCGTAATATGCCATGAAGGCACTTGGGGGGCATGGAGGTAGAGCCCCATGCTTTCCATGACCTCGGCACTAGAATGAGGTGGTGTGGTCGGCACCACGCTCTGACCGCCTTTTACCCCCGGGAAAGACCCGGTACTCAATTTTATAGGAGGCTGAGTGAACCTCGGGGCCGTTCTGAAAGTTTGGCAACGAGAAAAAATCCTGTCACCACCTGGGATCGAACCCCGGACCTTCCAGTCCGTATATATGACTAAATATTTGCAAAATCATCGAAAGAGTTCATTCATACAAAAATCGCTTGAAAAATCATATTTTGAGGATTCCGAGTGACATAGTTACGCGAATGTTGTAATGCAACAAGCCACTAATAACTTGGAAACCCGATATATATATGGAGTATTTGTATTGAGATGAAACGCTTCTGACAAGATCTGAACCCATCGTGATAATGGTTATGGTGATCATTACGACGATGGCGACGACGATGGACGATGGGTGATGGTTGATGGGAAGGTGAAGGAGCGAACTACAAGAAATACATATTATTCATTTCAATATTGGACAGAGAGAGAGAGAGAGAAAGAGAGAGAGAGAAATTTTATTTACCGGCACCAGAACATTTAGGCCTAATTGGAATTAAAATGCTACATAATATTATATGAACTACATAGTAAAAATAAGTAGTTTTCTTTATATGGAACATCAAATTTGGTTCAAAGAGTTTTTTGTTTGTCTTACTTAACAATCTAGCACTGTAAAAGACTGGGACATTGTCTGGTTCTCATTTTGAGCATCTGTTGTAAAGTTTGGTTAGTGATAGTGTTTTGTTTAGTTTTATGGTCTAAGCCAGCGTTTCTCAAACTATGGTCCGCGGACCACCTGTGGTCCTCGAGGTCTGCCCTTGTGGTCCTTTAAAAATGATAGAAGAAAAAATAAAATTTGCGTATCACACAATAGCTAAAAATCACAGAGTCTGGAAATGACACATGGCAATCGCCTTTCACTTTTTTCTCCCAGTACTAATATTTTATGAAATTTATTACCCTACCTGTCGACCGACTTCCCACTCTACTCTCAGCAACAAAAGAAGGATTTAAAGCACTATGAACGTGGTGTTTCTCGCCATCTTTTCCCTGCACATCAGCTGATGACATGTGGCTAAGTACATTGGCATATCTTTCAGATGTATTCTCAAAACTAAACGAACTAAATTTCTCTCTACAAGGTAATTCTTTGACTGTTCTCAATGCGCATGAGAAAATAAAGATATTCGAGAGGAAACTTGGTTTGCGGGTCATTTACGTAAAACAGAGGAATTTTTTCATTATTTCCAACTCTAGAGTCTTTTTTGGTTGAAAATGACTTCGTTATTGGAAAAGAATTGTGCAATGACATATGTTCGCATCTCGAAACTCTGAGGTCACAATTTGAAACTATTTTCAAAGTAAATATGACAATTTTCATGGGTTCGTGATCCCTTTCATTGCGATATTGAAAATAACAAACTTGCATTGAATGAAAGAGAACAGTTAATTGAACTCTCGAATGACACCGGACTTAAAATGAAATTCCAAGCGGAAGGTATGGTTAATTTCTGCACCTCATCACAAGTGAAAAGAGAATATAGTGAACTGTACAATGGTGCTTTAAGATTATAATTCAATTTGCTTTTACGTATTTGTGTGAGAAAGGGTTTTCATCACTAACTCTAATAAAAACAAAATACCGAAATCGACTCGATGTGTGTGACGATCTCCGACTTAAGCTTACCAGCATACATCCAATTATAGAACAACTGTGCAAAAACCGGCAGGATTATCCATCTCATTAATGTGAGTACCAATATTTATGTATTTTGTTTAGTTAATAAGTTAAAGATTATCCAAACTCTAATAGCCTTGATTTAGTAAAAACGAAAATTAATTTGTTTCTATTAACAGGGTAGGCCTACTATCTGATAGGATGGAAGAGAAGGCCTTATGGCCTTAATTCTATCAGATTAAATAAATATACAAATAAATAAATAAATAAATAAATAAATAAATAAATAAGTATATATATAAATAAATAAATATATATATAAATAAATAAATAATAAATAACTTAATTACTTAATACTAATATAAAATTAAATGAATTAAATTAATTTCAATTAATTAATTCTGTTTTAAAATATAAGTATGAGTTACGGGTATTAAAATATGCTACAAAAATGATAAATTTTCTTTCAAAGGGAAGAAGAGTAAGGTGGTCCGCGGAACTGTTCTGACTTAAAAAAGTGGTCCCCACTTCAAAAAAGTTTGCGAAACGCTGGTCTAAGCCTACTCAACATGATATTACACATTTATTTGTCTCATGTTCGAAGTCCACGAAACAAGTTTAATAAATACCGGTAGTTAAAAGATATGAAACGGGTGAATGGGTAAGATTGCTACATATTCATACGTAACATTTAATGTAGATTCGGAATATCTAAATTTTAGTATAGGGTGTCATTTAAAAAAATAAAGTTTACTGCCACGCTCTGTATGCCTGAATAACTTTTTTCGAACACTGGTATCTTATTGCATAGTTTATCTCAAACAGCTTCTGCATCAAACTTTTTTTTTGTGAAATTAAAATTTATGATGTCATCAGTAATAGTCTATACTTTTTGAACATTCTGTACGTACGTATATAATATAATATAATATAATATAATATAATATAATATAATATAATATAATATAATATAATATAATATAATATAATATAATATAATATAATATAATATAATATAATATAATACAGTGTGACTTATTTTATTAGATTTCATTTTATGACAAAATGTAGCCTATGTTCAGACATAATGAAATACGATAAAAGCGTATTATTGTAATGGTAATATACAGAATATTGCACAATAGAAATTAAATTTCAAATACAAGAAATAAAGTAAAATAAATTGTAGAAAAAGCACTTCCTATGAATGAATACAACTTTACATATTACAGTACTATCCACCCAACTGTGCCGGTTGGAGAGTTGATGCATATTAAAGAAGCCTAACAACGGTACCTTTTTTCAGAAGTATTTATGCATTAAATCGTCTCATAAGTGATAACGGTTTTTTAAGTTTGGCGTTTTGTAAGATTTTAATGATTTTATTTAGTTTAGCAATGCAATATACAGATACTATAGTTATTATTGCGTACTGCACGTGACAGTCGTCAATTGTTAATGCAAGTAACAAAATGAATGGGATAAAGTTTGAGGTTAGAGTCCTTCTAAAGCAGTACTGGAAACAAGATTATATTGCTGCTGCCGCGGCTCGAAGAATATGTGAAGTCAAGTGTGAAGGTGTGGCTAGTGAGCGTGTAGGCCTATCATAACGATGGTTCCATCGTTTCAATAATAGAGGAGACATTAAAGGTTCGCAAGGTCCTGGAAGATCTAAGGCAATTATGTCAAAGCAAGCGCATTTTTCTGACCTTGACGTCGTGCGCGGGCAGCAAGCGCTAAGTATGGAAAGAGGAAGAGTTGTGTACAATGAATAAGCAACCTGTTGGATTAAGAAAACAGTGGTGCACAAACTTCAAACGGAACGTGAAATTTTATGTCGTTATTTTTATATGGCTTCTTTCTGTTTGATATTATCTACATTGTCTGTAAAACAAAAGTACTAACACTGATTTCTTAATATTGCACTTGTGTTTTAAATCTTAATAACGTAATATAGAGTTAAGAAGGAATATTCACTTAAATTCCATAGTAGGATAATATTACACTGTATTAAGTGGATGAAACACATCATTCATAAAGAAAGTGATATTCTAAAGAAAGAGATTGAGTATGACATGATAAGTTGGAATTTATATTGATGGTATCTTTAGCCTTACAAAAGTAATCAATAAACTAATCAAAACAATATTACAGTACAAAGCAAAGTTACCTAGGTACTGTATCTGTTTTAAGTGTAACTAATATTACATAACAAAACTCTTATCGCATTATGCTTTTAAGGTGATATTTGTGAGCAACTTCCTATCATCAGAATATTAAATTATTTTCTCGAAATCTGCAGAAGCTATAGAGCTGACATTTTTACAACACATGGGCACGTATCTTTTGCTTATGATGTAACAGTAGTTGCTTTGTTAATTAATTTCCTTACAAACAATTTCCATGCGAATATTTCCAAAAATTTCAATACACTATCTTCAGTAATACGTATATACGGTATATTAGATTTACGAAAAAAATTCTGGAAGGCTACTAAATAAATAGGCCTATACCTGAAAATTTCACTTTTCTATACGAAAAGTTGAGAAAATATTTCGTTTGAATAAAAAAATCAAACATGTGAAAATTGAGCATTAAAATTAAAACTTACGTACATTCTAATAATGCACTTATACTTCTCAAGTAAATCTAAAAATTAACATGGATACAGTTTTAATAAGTTCTCTTCCCTTTATCTATTGAATCAGCGCTGGCCATCCCTGAATATAGCTCGACCAAGCGGCATATACCACCTCTTTCGTCTGTCTCTTTCCTTTCCTCTGTAAAGCGCTCAGGCTCTCCTGAGCTCTAAAGCGCGCGCTTGCTCCTGTGGGCATCAATTGACATGCCTGATCTAAGGTATGGAATATTGAGAATACACGCAGAGTTGTAGAAGATAAACAAAAAAAGTACTCGTAAATTGTCGAAAGAATTTGGACTTCAAAAGACTAATATGTCGCCGTAGAAGTTGTAGATCTGTATCTCATGAATTGACACTTGAAAAGGCTCACCGCAGAGTGGAATCTGTTGTCAGCTTACCGCTAATCCCATGTATGATTGGCTATAGATTTATCAAGAGAATTGTCACATGTGATAAAAAATGAGTGTAATATTTCAATTCTGATATCCGAAAACAGTGACTCCATCCCCGTCAACCTACCAAAGTCGTCGTTAAACAAAATCGGTTCGGCACAAAGTAATGTTATGTTTGTTGTGGAGTTTTGAAGATGTGCTTCACTGGGAGTTTTTTTCAAACGGACGTGCAATTGATGCGACGCTTTATTCACAATAGCTGGAGCAGTTCATGAAGTTTAGTTAATAGAAACAGAATTCTCTTGCAATAGGAGAAAGCGAGATCCCATGAGGTTCATTAAAGAAATCAAGGAATTGTGAATAATCGAACTTCTAGCACACCCAGCTTAACCTCCTGAGTTTTAAGAGTATTTATTTATTTATTTATTTATTTATTTATTTATTCTGGTGTAGTTAAGGCCATCAGGCCTTCTCTTCCACAACACCAGGAATACAAATACAATAATAGAAATAAACAGAAAAAAATGCACTATAATATACAAAGTAAAGCTACTCAAGAAATAAAGAGAGAGAAAAAAAACACTATAAACAAAGTAAAGCCACACAAAAATACACAGGTTGCAGTCACACAAACTTTAAATGAGTGATTAAGTATCATAATTAATTCCATCCTAACTAATTAACTAACATAAACAAGAAACTTGCAATTTTAATCTAGGTTAAAAAAGAAAAAGAAAAAAGACACAAATCAATACTTCTAGCAATACCTAAAAAACATTAACTAAGACAAAATTTTCCAATTTAATTTTGAATTGTGATAAAGTCCGGCAGTCCCTGTACTGTACTATATTTTATACATTATTATTAGAGTCCGGATTTTTATGTAATTGCATATTTTTTTCCTTAGTATGTATCTGTCTGAAAACGGAAAAATGTTGGCGAATTAGGCTACTAAGATCATTATACTTAATTTTAATACTACATATTTTTACATATTTCGCACAATACTACATATTTTTAAGATAATTACATATTTTTACATAAAATTAACATCCATGTCAAATTTCGTTAAATTAAATGTCTTGAAAAGAAATGAAACATTATTTTAGCATAGACTAAAACGAAATTATAAAAATATTAATACAGTTTTAAACTCAATGTTGTCTGTACAGATCAGAACGGGATACATATTTCAGCATTCAGGACAAGGCAACCACTCCTGTAGTCGTGAAAAATTTCGAAACTCTCCTTGAAAGAAATCGGGGTTATGCCAGTTTATTTATTGTTATCCAAATCATCATAGGAAAAATGCGGAATCCTCCAGAAGACATTGCTGTCAGTCACATCCATTTGTTTAAATATGCACCAGTAACCTCTTACGATGTCGAGAGGCATTTTCGGTGTATAAGAACATACTATTCAATCACCAACGGAACTTCAACTCCTGAAAATATTGTTCTTTATGTCTTGATTAACTTCAAAATCGCACCAAAAACTATATCGTGACATATATAAATGTGTAATTTGTATGAAATTAACCTCATTTAGTTAAAATTAAACTATTTTTTTAAATAAATAATTTATTTTTAACTTTCTGTGCAATTTTGATGTTATATATTTTAGTACATATTTTCAGATTTTTAGTTACATATTTATGTACATATATTTAGCGTGAATATTACATAAAAATCCGGACTCTAATTATTATGATATAAGATGTGTTTGCAGACACCCAAAGTATAGTAGTCTATAAAATACCTGCATTTGTACCCTAACTATAACCTGCAGAATTTTTTGAGCAATTTTCCTAATTTCAGTGGCTTTTTTAAGTGTAGAATTAGCCTATATTGAACTTTAAAAATAAAACAACAAATGTGTCAGGACTCAGAAGGATATAACCCTGATGTTGCGCCTTCTGTTTCGATCCAGGTTCGCTTCCAGTGTGAAAGAAATTTTCAAAACTTGGAAGCCGTTGAATTGGATATCACCAAATTCTTTGCACCAAAAACCAGAAACTGGTACCGTTGCGCGATAATCAATCTCGATGATAGGTGGCTCAAGACCATAGAATCTAGTGGGCATTACTTTGAAGATCAAATAAATTTCTTATCACAGCACACTCCAACTGAAATTTTGCTCCAAAACCGACATTACTCATGAGTCATGAGACTGTATCTATAGCCTACCAGTATTTCAAATGGCAGTAATTAAAAATTAATTATAAACCTAATCTACTTCTTCCCTCCCAGAATTTACTACTTATACTGCATCTCATCAATGCTGGGAAACTCGTTAGATGTCTTTTGTTCATCACTTCCTCTGCATTACATGGCGCACAAAGTGCTTGGTTTGATGCCCAGACAATGCAGGTGACGTGCAAGACAGTCTTGTTCTGCTGTTAGTTGAAACTCTGCTACAGTTTTACTTTTCAGGAAATTTGAAATGCTTCGTATAGTTTCCTTCGACTTTTTTCCTAACGTTTCATTACTAGTAAAGTATTGGACTTGAAAATCTTGCAACTATATGCCTTTGCTGTACAAAAAGACATTGCGAGAGTTCTGAATGACAAGATTCTACCTAGTGTTTAGTAAATTTTACAGGAGAACATTTTAAAAGTTTGGTTGTTAATAAAATCAATGCAGATAAGAACTTTTTCAAACTAACTTTATCACGAACAGTAACTGAGATATCAGCATTTAATTTATATGGTAAATAACTGTGAAGTAACAACATTCAATGCAACACCAATCTCAATTTTGCTAAAAATATCAGGTAGAACCTTGTCATTCTGAGCCCACGATTGGCATGTTGTGTCACTGTACAATGTTTGAACTTATCTTGGTTAGAACATCAACGATCTCGTTGCCCTTTTCAGTGCGTGAGAATCCAATGAGGGGCACTCAGCAACAGTAACAAATACAAATGATACTCGGGAGGAAATTAAACATAGAATAAATATGGGAAATGCCTGTTATTATTCGGTTGAGAAGCTTTTATCATCCAGTCTGCTGTCAAAAATCTGAAAGAATTTATAAAACAGTTATATTACCGGTTGTTCTTTATGATTGTGAAACTTGGACTCTCACTTTGAGGGAGGAACAGAGATTACTGGTGTTTGAGAATAAGGTGCTTAGGAAAATATTTGAGTCTAAGAGGGATGAAGTTACAGGAGAATGGAGAAAGTTACACAACATAGAACTGCACGCATTGTATTCTTCACCTGACATAATTAGGAACATTAAATCCAGACGTTTGAGTTGGGCAGGACATGTAGCACGTATGGGCGAATCCAGAAATGCATATAGTGTGTTAGTTGGGAGGTCGGAGGGAAAAAGACTTTGGGGAGGCCGAGACGTAGATGGGAAGATAATATTAAAATGGATTTGAGGGAGGTGGGATATGATGATAGATACTTGATTAATCTTGCTCAGGATAGGGACCAATGGCGGGCTTATGTGAGGGCGGCAATGAACCTCCGGGTTTCTTAAAAGCCAGTAAGTAAGTAAGTAAGTAAGTAAGTAAGTAAGTAAGTAAGTAAGTTAGTAACCTTTTTGAGAAGTGATTTTATGGAATAAAAGAAGATGATTGGCTACGCATAGGCCTACAACGTAAATGTGTTGACTTCAATTCTTCGAACTCTGTAATTTAGTTTCGTCAAGATAACGAGTTTTCAATTCGTTATCTTCGCTTGTGAGAATTGAAAATAGTTGATAATCTAAATCGACGTAATGCTACAGCATGGTCATGGGAGATCTAGAAATAGAGGGGGAAATTTGTGAAGCTTTGTGTAAAATAATAAAAGTCACCTCTTTCTGTGTAAGAGCAAATTGTTCCAACTGCACAGCGATTGTGGCATTTATACATTGTTCTCCTGATCCTACTCAGTCTTTTACGAGATTTCATTAGTGTTTCCCCTGGTAATTCTTGTATCATAAAAAGTTCTCGATGTGAAAAGGCGAGAGTTCTTGAGAGAGAACAGACGTGAGGGGACCCAGAAGTGGGTCAAGGCCTGTCTGATGGTTAGAGGAATCGCCAGGGATCACCGGCCGCGTGTGTGTGTGCGTGCGTGAGTGTACTTTTGTTTGTACAGTCTACAGGAAATATATAGACGTGTTTTAAAAACGTCAAGGGAGTGAAGAATGCCTACGAAAAATTCCCATCATTTTCTAAATGCGCGTGAAGGACAGTGTCAATTTATAACTTGCACTTTTCTCTTGGCCTGTCTTGACAATAATTTATTGCTGCTTTAAAATTGTGTTACTATACTAAGTAGTGAATGAAGTGTACTGGGAAAATGGATATTCCGGAAATTCGTAATAACCTTTGCCAGAGAGAATATGATGTAATGCTTTGCACGAGCGACAGCTTCATGAAAATTTGCTGCTCGATTCTGTTTCATTCATTGTCGGTA
The DNA here is from genome assembly GCF_040183065.1 of Periplaneta americana. Taxonomy (NCBI): domain Eukaryota; kingdom Metazoa; phylum Arthropoda; class Insecta; order Blattodea; family Blattidae; genus Periplaneta; species Periplaneta americana. The sequence goes on along the minus strand of NC_091117.1, from coordinate 139,592,415 downwards.
GATATTATACAGTATATGTCTGTGAAAACAAAGAGACACTTATAGATTTAATCTTATTTAATTAGCCTGCTCAAGTTACTTGTTACACGTTCACTCAGCTACATATGAACTATAAACCAGATGTATGTTCAATGGCTAATTAAAAAGTTTAACATGTTAATTTTAATGAACAGAATCATTTTTCTCTGCTGTGCTGAACGAGACATGTTTGAATGATTATATAATCTTTAAGGGGTTAGGTACAGCTTACAGCAGTAAAATGTTTGGAAATATTGAACATTTGGTATGTGTAAAACATTGTCCTTCTGCTATATGAAAAAAAATATATATTTTTACGATTTAAAAAATTATTTATATATATATTTTTTTTTCAAAAATCATAATGGTGGTAGTTCACAGTGCAGTGATGAAGCGTTTCCCTCATAACTCATAAACTTGTTTAATTTTTCATGTTCTCTCTCTTTTATTTTATTGCTGAATCTCATATTTACAATATCATGTACTTTCAACTACATTCCTTAATAAATACAATTTTTTATTTTATTTTGTGTAATAGAAAATGCTGATTTTTGACCATTTTTTAATGAATTTATTTTTTATCAGACAATATATCAAAGGTAGAGAAGTGATCTTGCATCATATTGTAGATATGACATGCATAACTACACACGAAAATATTTCATCACAGAATGTCGAATAGTTTTTTAGTTATGTGGGAAACGCTTCATCATTGCACAGTGAACTGAATTTTGAAAAAAAAAAAAAAAATGTAATTTTTTTTTAAATCGTAAAAATATTTTTGTCATATAGCAGAAGGACAGTGTTTTACACATACTAATTTTCATTATTGTACAAGATACAGTAATGAAGAAAAAAATGTTGAATATTTCCAAAATTTTACTGCTGTAAGCTGTAAGCTTATCTAACCCCTTAATCCGATGGAGCTCGCACATATTTCCCTAGCATAAATACTCGCTCAGGGTCTGTCAGACCCAATCTAGATATTGAAAAAAATGATGATCTTAAGGTTATTACACAGTCTTTTTTGGTAAATGAGAGTTTAAGTATGTTTTTACATAGTAACGTAGAACATGTAAACTATTTACACTGGGTCTTCAGAGACCAGCGCTAGCTCTGCTAGGTTAAAAAATAAATGCATTTCTTTGGAATGCAATTTTCTATTCTTATTAGTTTTTCTTTAATGACTTCATAAATTCTCCTGTTATGACACTCTATTCACCACCACCACCACCACCACCACCACCACCACCACCACCACCTCCACCACCACCACCACAATCGTTTTCAGTCCTGTGTAGAACATAGAACCTTGACAAAATTTCGCCAGAGTGTTCAGTTTTGAGTTGGATGTTTAATCTGTCTGCACATCTTTGTTTTTTTCAATTTTCCTCGTGCTTTGCTTCCCTGAGGTCCGTTCCATGTAATTGTATTCTATTTTATTATGTGTTATACTCGCTTCTATTTTATTCTTTTCTATTACATTATATGATATTCTATTACACAGAGTGAATCATAAGTCTAGAACCACCTTATTATATGTCAGATACTGTTTGTAGGCTAGTATAAATGTTTCCATTTGTAATAACACCAACGAATCAATAAAATACAAATATCATTGTAACACTTCGCCATGTTGAAACCCAACATATTGGATGTTACTTTGAAAACTGAAATGGGAAGGGGGTCGTATGACCATTCTAATTAGTTTAAAATCATATGACAAAACTAATAGAAACATAAGTTTTAAGATATCCCAATTTCTGTAGAAAATATAGCATATTGCCGTTTTGTGCGGGATGAATGAATGGTAGAGAAACCGCAAAATAGCAATCCGGTTTTCGGCCGACCCGTTCATGGTATCCGCTTACACATAAAGCTTTCTATCGGTGATAAACATCGTTTTATCGGTCATTAGATACATTGTAAACTATTTATGTAAGATATAACTAAATATAAGCGTTTAAACGTAATTTATTCACCAAATTAAGAAAGGATATTCTGAAACTGTCTGGCTCCTTATTCTAAAGATTTGTTACATTTACACGTAACGCATCGCTCGTTGAAGTTCTTGTTAATAAGTGGAGGTGATGTTTTCTCGGTTGCTATTGTTCAGTTCTTCCAGAATATGTGGATTATTTCTGTAGATTTTTGTTCTTTTAGAGTTTCTCAGAAATAAGAATCACTTAGCGGTTAGATCCGGGGTATGTCGAGGTGGCAATACATTCCTGTTGAAGATTCTATTTCTGAATGCTCTCTGAAGTTTCTCCACAAAACAGAAGGCTGTACGTACTGTAGCAAATCCTGTTCGATAGAAAACTTGCTTTTTCCTTCTTTAGTCCTCAAGGAACTACAAGTTAAAAATTATTGCCTACAGCTCACTGTACTTTACCGTATCTAGTAACTGTGCATTTAAGAATATAATAATAATAATAATAATAATAATAATAATAATAATAATAATAATAATAATAATAATAATAATAATAATAGAAATTATGTTAGAGAACACATAAATGAGAATATGCTCGACATGTATTTGGTTATATCAACCAGATGTCTACAATAACTGAGCATTGTACCAACCGTGTACATTGGATTTTGATTGATAAGACCAATATCCTAGCTAGAAAGTCAGGTTATTGGGAACGCGTAATTAGAGAGACAATTGAAATTTTATAAGTCCCGAAATATTAAGCCGGGACAGTGGATTCATTTTAAGCAAGGTATGGAAACAGGTTTTACATTTTCTTAAAACGCACAGGAGGAAAGTTTGATATGTATTCCATAGGATTAGGGCTATTGACGTATAATAACTAACTATATTTAACCATTCGGCACTTAGTTCAACCGTTACTCATTTAATCCTCTTCATCACCGTTACTATAGCGCCCTAGTATTATTATCCATATTCGTTTGCACGACGAGACGACTTCCATTACTGAGTTCATCTATGCTGATCATGTAGGCTAACTATTTAGATTTTGTGACTTAAGAATTGGATTTTCTTCCTTGTGCCAATAATAATAATAATAATAATAATAATAATAATAATAATAATAATAATTTATTTATTTATTTATTTATATTTGTGTGCTGAACAACAGCCAGAGGTCAATTATAGTTCAGCACAATACACAAACAGAAGATACAAAGGTGCAAGAATAAATAAAATAATATCTTAAATCAAGAAAAACATACATAAATAAAATTGAGAACAAGGACAGTAAATACTAATAATCGAAACTATATTTTAAAAGGACCCAAATGATTATTGTTCCCATGCAAATTGGCATAGCCTATTTTATGCATCTACAGATTGGAGAAAGAGATTTTGAATTTCTGTTGTAAATTTTTTTTTGAAATCTTAAACCCTTTATAGGAATACGAAGGCTGATATTGTTTGTGATAGACTCACAATCAATATCACCCTTGATAACTTTGCAAAAAATTGATAATCAAGATTTTGACGTCTAGAATAAAGGCTACAACAGTTAAAATATTTATAGGTAATCTCATAATTAAAGTCAGAGGAATTGGGTATAAATCGAAAAGCACATAAGGAAATACACTTTCTTTGAATATTTTCCAGTTTCACCGAATCAGTTGAAATAATGGAATTCCAGGCTACAGATGCATATTCAAGTTTAGATCGAACCAAAGCAAAGTATAGAATTAATAGAGACGCAGGAGTAGAAAAAGAATAAGTTGTAGATCTTATTAAACCACGCATTCTTATTGAATGATTATAAATATATTGAACATGATCGTGGAAATATAATTTATAATCAAGTAATACACCAAGATCTTTAATAGAATTTTTCCTAATAGTACAGACATTATTAAGAGAATATTCATTTTTATGGAAGTAGTTCTTCGTGAGTACGAAATGACAAAAGTTTTTGTTTCATTAATTTTCATTCCAATAATAATAATAATAATAATAATAATGATGATGATGATAATAATATAGTAATATTAATAATAATATAATAATAATGATAATAATAATAATAATAATAATAATAATAATAATAATAATAATATACACACATATCATAATATACAAAAGTTCATATTATTCAGGCGTCTCATTTTTCATAAGCAATAACGAAGAATCATCCTTGTTCAATTATCAGAAAGATGAGAGAATAATGGTTACATATTAGCCTATGGTAAGAACAGGGCAACATGGAAGAAGAAACACTAAATTAGCTATGAACCTTTAGTGTAAATATGAACTACGAAGCAAGCGAAACAGTTTTAACAGCCACAGATTTATTCGGTATTTCATACAACACAGTTAATTTATGCACTGTAATCCAAATGGTATTTACATACTGTGAGAAATTTATAAACTACAAAAACAAACTGTCAATTCACCCAACTTGAAGATATCCTTATTAATGCAGCAGGAACTTTTAATTTTGAGAATTTCGGACTTAAGTCATTTGCAATATATCCATAAGAAATGTGCGTGAGACTTTCTTTAAAAAGGATTTTGGACACAGAAATAATATTGATCCATTTATGATTAGTCCTGAAGAGATGTTGTAACCTCGTATTGAATTATAGCCTTAAAAAGTGAATTTCAGTGCACTGATGATTGAAATGAAGACCTAACGTTGCTCAATGCAATACAATGTTACAGTGGTCCGTATTTTCACTGACTGCAGTCATAAACTATCTCCTGATTGACTTTCGAAATTCAACTTTCCAAATCAAAACATTCCTGCCCGTCTATTGAAAAAAAAGACGGTTACTGTACCATAAAACTTCGAATTACTGTCATGCAAAAAGGAATAACTGCACCTTTGTATACTTTCCACGGGCCGAAATTTTTCGACGAACAATAATCCTGTAAAAATACCTTTGCTGAACACTATTCTGATTTTGGTCGCTCGTTGCTTGGTCAATACAGGTAGAGGAAAAGAAATGAATAAGACACGGAAGATCCAGAAGCCCAGGTTGTGCTCAACAATAGGAAGAGAAAGTTACTGACATTATTTATGATCCATAGTCCGTCACATAGACAGAAGCCGGGTCATTATGAAGCTTATTTATCGTTTTGGATAAGGTGCCATTATTAGGCTTCCCTTTCCTCTGACAATGCTTAGGTCTGCATCATCCAAGATTTCACCAAACGCTCAGTAGTAGGTATTTCAAAATTCGTAAAAAAAATACTAGCCTACAGGAGAAAGTTAAAAATGTACTGTGTTACTGCATCCTAAAATTGAAAAATTGAACCCCGACGAAAAATGTAAACATCATCAATTACACTAGCCTGCGAATTTCAACTTTGTGTTTGTTGCCTAAACTAAGTAATGTGATTTTATATAATGTCGATGTGCTGAATCCGAATTTTCAATCCGTTTGCTTCTATCACGTCAGGTTTGTTTGCAAAATCACTTTAAATGTATTTTATAATTACGTGAATTTCATGACAAACTTTTTCATTTCACTTTTTTATTTCAAATTCAAAAACAATATTTAAAAGACACAACTTGCTGAAATTATGTGTATGGTTGTTCATACATGTCACTAGAGTATTTTTCCTTTGTTTTGTCTTGTTTACTTCACTAGCCTATTGGATGTATAAATTAGCACAATATATCACACAAAAAATTACACCACTTGCTTCTTAGTTGAGAAACTTCTCCTGTTCCTCTTTCTTTTATGTTTTTCTTCAGGTATTTCACGCTTTAACATCCAACAATAATCACCAAGCATACTGATGCTCCCGCGTCCCTGGTACCTTCTTTCGAACTCCTGCAGATCCTTGTGAAATCGTTCATCTTACTCCTAGCTGAAAAATTCTAGATTTTCGGCGAAATAATCAATTTGCTTCAGATAGTAGTGGAAATTTCTCACATATGTACTTAAAACAGCCTCCTTCCTTATTTAAAGCTTTTACAAGCTGTTTCATTAAGCCAAGCTTGATATGGAGAGATGGCAGCACAACTTTAGAAGAACTGACATGGCTTTGGCGCACAACATTTTTACAACCGACTTCCAAATTTTGTCGAGGTGGCCAGTCTTTCATAGTCCAGTGATCAGCTCGTGCCCTACTATCCCACAGGCAAAGAATGCATGGAAATTTGGTAAAACCAGATTGTTGACCCAGCAACATAGTAAGAACTTTGAAATCATCACAAACTTGCCAGTTGTGTTCCTATAGTCTAGTCGCAATAACAGCAGTTGCAAATTTGTATATGATTTTTTGAGGATCACTGAATAGGCAACGGGCACTGAACCAAAAATGTTTCCGTTATGAAGGAGGAAATCCTTTAAACTTGGCTTGGAAGCATTAATGAACAGTCTCCATTCACTTAGGTCATAGTTTGGAAGTCCAAGTTTTAGCATAAATTCTTTTACATTACTGCAATATACAAGATTATCATCTTCGGAGAAAAAGTATTTAAAACCTATTTCACGTTGTCAGTACCAATAGAATGATGTTTAAGATTTTCTGGTCGCACAGGGATTCGTACGTTAGGCACAGGTAAAATGGCTGACCGAACAACTGAATACACGATTTGATTTTTATGTTTTGAATCGTACCCCTTCACCTCACACAAACAGAAGTAGCAGTCATTACTATAGTTCGACTGCTCTCTCCAAACCATAGATACTCCAAAAGATAGCAACGGTTTTCTCCAATTGATCAAATGACGGAAGTTCTTCAGTGCATACTCTACATACTTTGTGTGGTGCCCAAGCTTTACTTTGGTCTCCAAGTTTGATTTCAAAATAGGCATGGCATGACTTTTTCACAAAATCTGTAATATTGCACCTCTGTTTAGGCAATGTGTATATCCTACATAAGTTATATAACAAAAGTGGTCTGGATTATTTAGACATTCTGGATGCAACATGGTAAATACTTTCTTACTGAACTAAAAACTTTCAATATTCTACTCCACAATAAAGCTTCAAACTGATTTCGTTTCGTTTCCAGATGAAACGCAGACTAATGAAATGTGAGAGAAACTAGACGAGTTGAGTTCAGTCTCTATCCAAGGAGTGGCTGACATTTCTATCTTTCACAAATAAAAATAATGACAAGGCTGCACGTTATTTCGCCCTAACTTCCTTATGTGTTTGCACCCCCTATCTGCTAAGAAACATTCAGTGTCCTTGGTTTTCAATATAAACACCTTAAAAATATGTTGAATACATTTGGTTTTCATATCCTAACATACTAAACCTACATATGTTAAAGTATTACAGTTTAAATAATTACGCTATAAATTGCCGTAATATATTATAAGAAAATTAAAATAACAAAAAAATGGTACGTGATAGGAACTTTTTGGCTTTGAATTTGATTTCAGCATGCTAAAAATACCCTAAAAACATTAAAACTTTGGAGGTAGGAATTTCATCGCAGACTAGTGTTATTACAGATAGAGCAGTTCTTCTCTGGAGGAGGCGGACGGAAATCCTTGGGCATTGCGACAAAACAGTGCATTGTGGGTAATATTTTTCCTGTGAGGGAAAAATGTGATGAGCTAATGACAGAATTGAACGTATTAATTTGCAGCCAAGAAGATACCAAATAGATAGGACAAGTAGTTTCATAACTAGGACTCGAATATTTAGGTGCTAAAAATCTGTAAAATATTTTTATATGCTACAAATGGGGAAAATATGTGACAAGAAAGAAAAAATATTTAATTATGGGTATATTTCAACTATTTTATGTGAATATAAACAATATGTCTTGCCAACTGCTGAAGAACTACAGTACACAATGAGATTCATCCTCAAGTTGTCCATCACAAATGACTGACGATTATCGCGGAACACTGCCTTGTACTAAGAAAAAGAGCGCCCTGGCCATTGAGAAACAACATGCATTCACTAGAGACATGTTTATGATTGGAAATAAAACATAGGCAGCTGATTTTTTTATAAAATTATAATTGCTTCCTGAACCAGCGTTATGATAACTTGCAAGGCATTCCTAAATGACACATCAATGTTTATGTGTGATAGTTACAGTACAATTTTTTAGTGGTGACAGCTCTTATCGCTTGTGCCGAGAGAGCAGACTGCAGTTCCACAAGTCCACAGATAGGTAATTCTGACGAAGAGTTGCCAGCTGTTACGGCTAAGCAACATTCGGGTGATGATTAATCTGAAATGGAGTTTTTGTCGAAAATTATTTGATGAAAACTTAATTTGTATGTGTTTTATGTGAATATCTCAATATTTACATAAAAATCAAAATATGTGTTTTATGTGAAATAAAATTTAAAATATATGCTCAGGTGACTTTGTCCGAAACTTAAAACATAATTACGAGATTCTATAGTCCGACCATCGGATCTGTGCCCCCGTAAGATATGCGAACTGAACCTTAATTCCTTTTCAGCCTCGGCAATTAATTTCTCTCCCTGTATTGCTATTTCTCTCTTTTCTATCCCTCTCTCTTTCTCTCCCCCACTACTCACAATTTTGAGCCTTCTTGCGGGACAGTTTATTTGCACTTGCAGTCCAGTGTTGTCAACTCAACATGAATACTGTAGCACGGAGTGGTGAAAGAAATATTATTAAGCAAGTAATAGCATTTTGCATAAGTCAGTCAGCGTCATTAGACCTACTTAAATTAAATTATGAATAAGTAATAATTAACCTTACAATATTATAAGCAATATTCAAGAGACATGACACTGTTTGACGGAAGTTTGGCAACATCCCTATTCGGCAAGGTTCGTGGTCTGCTGTTTGACATAGTGGGAGAGAAAGAGGTAGAATGGGGTGAGTAGAGGCGTCAACTTTTCCAAGAACGACGATAGCGCTGAAGGGGCATAGATCCGATGGTCCGACAATATTACTGTGCAATTAAAATATTTATTTACCTATGAATTCTAGCCCTATTCATAACTAGGATCCAGATATTTATGACCGAAAACTATTAGAAAGAATCAAGCATTTATGACCATAAAAACTGTGAAATTAGGACTATAATATGTCATGAAAATTATGTGATCTTTTAAACATGTTACCCTTCGTTAAAAGTAAAATATAATTTAATGTTTTAAAAATAGAACATTTATTTAAATATTAATCTGCATCATTTAAATTTAACATTTATTTAATATTCAACACAGAGATAAGCCAGATAACATTTCACTGTACATATAAGAAATAAATATTACGCAATGACTAAATGTCATACAGAATTGCAGTAGCAAATCAAATACATTTTTAAGTTTTCAATTTAAAACGACCTTCCAATTTGTGAGAGTTTACTGTAGATTGGTAACGGAAAAAGCTATGCTCAAATAACGCAGATGTTATTGGAGCATATGTATTTGAAATAAATTAAATCATTGCTGTTGAATTCAGGTTCATCTTCATCGAACATTGCTGACTTACCACACGGAATGTCAACCATCTAGCAGGGTGTAGAGTGCCCTTGATTCTGGTCCAACACACACTGTAGTTTTGCGTAAACACGCTCACCAACTTTACTACGTGCACACTTTAACTTATTTTCTACACTTTTCAGAAGCTGAAAACCATCACAGAGTTTAGCATCATTTTCTTCTAATTGTGTAATTGTTGATACTGTGCTAAAATTTTTCTTTATACAGATGAACCGTATATAATATCATTAAGTTCAGGGGGTTATTCTTTGAGATATTTCAAACAAAGGGTTAAATACAATTTTGCTTCTTTTTGCTTCCTTTTCGAGATAAAAATGGTTTTATATGAAACATTTCGTAGCGTGTTTTGCGATAGCCATTTATTTAATTCCTAATATACTCAGTTAATTTAAGAGAGTAGTGTATTATGATGATAAATGATTTAAATCATTTTTGTTTTGCCTTTTAAATGTGCAGAAATTTGATCCGAACAAATGTAACCTTGCAAAATTTCTTCGCATAACGAAATGTTCCATTTTTTTCGGACCAAACTTCTGCATATTCAAAAGATGAAACTAAAGTAATGAAATTACTTACTGTTCACTCTGTATAAGCGAGACACCAATAAACATCACTCGTGAGGCAACTAAGCCAGGAGATAATGGGGTAAGGTGGCCATTCTTTTCCCCCTCCATTGCATACTCTACATCGCTGACTAAAACTATCAGACTTCAGATGTATGCAAGCAATTACTGTTCTTCCTCTGACACAAATCGTCAAGTAAGATGTACATTATTATTATTATTATTATTATTATTATTATTATTATTATTATTATTATTATTATTATTATTATTATTATTATTATTATTAGTATTATTACATTTCTTACTTCAATAAAATATAACTTCACTATCTTGAATGAAACATTGTAAATTAGCAATGTGTAAGTAATTTGTTCTAAAATTTTGTGTAAAAGTGTCCTTAACAAATTTGTAATGGACGGACGGTTCGTGAGAAATCACTTTTGCGAGAAACAAGCTCATACAGAGCTACTGAAAGACAAAACCTCATGAAAAAGACAGAAACGTCAGGTAAAATACGTACCTATGAGAACAAAGTAAAATCATTATGGAAACCTAAGAAAAGCTGAAACTAATGTTTAGTAGTTGCGATGTACACGTGTTCACAACCACGTTTTCAATCAATATAATGCTTTGGAAAACGTATTATGTGTCTTTCACATGTTAAATTGTATTAAAATAATTTAAATTTAACACTTGAAAGACACATAATGTTTTCCAAAGTGATATAGAGTTAAATGTTGTGTAATCAAGATGTATAAATATAATAAATAATTCAACTCAAGCTCGCCGTCTTTGCTATAGATATACTAGTATTACTGCCTTCTTTCGCTTTGGTGTTATGTATAAAAATATTTAAGCTATGAAAGAAGTCGTCGTCTCAACACTTTCACCAAAAACACGTTGTTGTTTTGTTTTTATGCTTCATGGAGATATTTTAGTACAGAGTAATTTTAACACCCTCTTGTAAGCTTTACAATGCGATTTGAGTTATTAGCAATTACGAGCCAGTAAACAATATTCCAAGTAACTCATTAACATGGTTGTCATTTTACGAAAGTTTAATATCAAAGAATATGACTTTAGAAAGCGTCTGTGAACTTACGCCATTTGCAGTGCAATTGAAGGGTTCAGAGCCATAGTGGGCCAAGCGCCGTATATTAAAAATGAAGAAAACAAGGGTTAAGCTTAAGTGATTGCCATAATTTAATGAAACTTACAGCAAATAATATATTAAAATATGCATATTAAAACTAAATGACATGTCAATCTTCATTTAACTATGGTATTCAGTTAACTTTAAACCTTGCTTTCTCTGTTTTTAATAAATGGCGCTTGGCCCACTATGGCTCTGAACCCTTCAATTGTCTTCGTCAGACAAGCGGAGTTCAGAACTTTATTCAATACTCAAATATTGGTTGCTTGTTTCTCAACACCTCCAGATTATTATTATTAAGGGAGAATTATTATTAGTGGAACTGAGTTTTGTCCTAGGCGAGAACGACAGGGAAATTTTTCCTGTAGCCATCTCATTAAGAGATAGGATTACTTTAAATACGGATATCCTAACTTTACATTTCTTTCGTAAGGAGCTATGCTATGATCACCTTTAAAACCTATTGCCTGAGCAGATCATAACCTGCGAATCTGGGTAGGTACTAAAGGTAACAATGCATAAATATATATTATGCCATCCTAGCATTATAAACAGGTTATCACTACGTATATCCAATATCGTTCGTAATTAGCTTATTACAGCACGTGTGCAAAAAAAGCAATAACGTATTTGCTATGACGTAATACCGGAGCACTTGCTATCTTGCTTAAGCCTTGGTTTTTCTGAACTAACGCATGTGACGTGCGAGGTCCGCCTCGCACAAATCCGAACTACTGTACATGAGAGATAGTGAGTGGTTTCTATGGCTGCGAGTTGCGCAGACCTCGCATCTCGCAGTTATAGAAACCACTCACTATCTCTCATGTAGTCGCACGTCGCATGCGTTGGTTCAGAAAAACCAAGGCTTTAGGCCTACCCCTTCTATGCGCGACGTAACAAAAAAATGAAATGCGGAACAGAAGGTAACGTATCATTTATTTCTAATCTTTAACAATTTTGTATCACTTTTGTAATATCACATAAAACAGTTCTGTGGTTCAGAGAAACTATATTAACAAAATAAAGGAACATTTTTGCAACATAACCTGCAAGGTCATCCATTTCTCTTTATTCAATGTCAATGCCAGGTGCAACTAATCGATACGAACATATGAAGACTGTCAGCTATGGATCCCGAATGTCTTTCATAATTTATTTCCTACAATTTATAATGGTAAGATACCATAAAGTGTGGTATCCTATTCGTGGATAATCTTACTATTATGATGATGATGATAATAATAATAATAATAATAATAATAATAATAATAATAATAATAATAATAATAATAATAATAATAATCCGTGGCGCTACAGCCCGTGAAGGGCCTAGACCGACCAGCCGGCTGCTGGCCTCACGCTCACATGCCGAAGCAGAATGGAGGTATCGTGTAGTTAGCACGATGATCCCCCCAGCCGTTATAGCTAGCATTCGCAACCGGATTTCGCTACCTATCGTAGCTCCCCAAGTGCATCACGATGCTGGGTGGGCACCGGTCCCATACACTGGCCGAAATTTCATGAGAAAATTTCTTCCCCCATGAGGATCGAACCAGCGCGCATTCCGTAACGCGAGTCCTAGGCAGATGCCTTAGACCACGGGACCTTATTATGATACTCGTGAAAATTGTCGCATGAACGATATTCACTCATCCCATAATCACCAAAATTATCCACTTGTTGCATAAATAACTTTTCTTCTTTTGGATATTTATTTATTCTCTTTCTGTCTCTTCACATAAGCGTGCTAAAGATATTGTGCGATCCTTTTGCAATTTCAGCACGCATCTATTCGATTCGATTCGATTCGGTTCGGTTCAATTCGATTCGATTCCACTAGATGTGAGCGGCTGCAGACTTTTCGGTTCGATTCGCTAAGTGGAAGCGGAGCTTAACTCAGTCACTCGTTTACTGACTGCCTCACTTACTCGCTCATTCCCTTACTCACTCATTGATTAGCTCACTCGCTCAGTGACTCACCCATTTGCTCACTTTTGTATTCACTCACTTGCTGATGGTGAATTACAGTGGCAGAGTATCCGAAGTACTATCAGAAAATCTGTCCCCCCCCCTTAATAAATCTCGCATGATTATCCCGAGTTCGAACCCTTGTCCATTTGTGAAGAAGCTGTCAGCTGAATGGACTTCGATTGATGCTTGCCAGTAGAATACATTCTTTCAAATTCAGATTAATGAGGTGAGGATCCGCCAGCACACGACAGAGGCCAGTCGACATCCCCAATTTGGTTTCCCTTCAAGGTCCTTCAAAAGAGCAGATGGATGGACTCCGGAGAATTGACGTCGCCATATGCCAGAGGTAAAAAGAGATAAACCGACAACCCTTTTGGTCCGCTTTCCCTCACAAGAGGTCTCTATTGTTGGGAGAAAGCATAATGGACAGGTTAAAAATGATTGCCTCGTACATCCGTACGTCTCGACGCCACTGCGCGGGCCTCGGACTTTTATTTCTAAAACTGAATTAAAATGAAATAGATGGAAGTGGAAGGAATATGGCTTCTAAGAGCAGTAACATGATTCCAATTACTGGACAGAAGTGTACTGGAGATATGAGAATAGCAATAATATCAATTTTACAAATTAGAGTCGTTCAGGAGAGAGTGAAAATGCGAAATAACACCGAACGAGCAAAATATAAAGACATAGTAAGAAATGACAGGGGATTCAGAAATTATAATTGTAACTGCGTGAAACCTTTATGCTTTCCGTTGGATGTTATTGTGATGTTTAGATTTTTAAGCAATTCATTGGTTCTTATTTATAAGGATTGTGAATAAGGTTGAGAGTGAAATAAATTTAATGCAATTTATGCGCTGTAATATTAATTATTATTTATCCTGTATTTATTTATTAATATATACCATATATTTGTACAAGTATTTACATTGTAATTACTGTGTTTCAACTAAACAGATTTGTTGGACAGCCATTAATATAGGTCTATGTTAAGAGAAATAAGAATATTCATGCAAGAAAGCAAGCCTGTACCTCTAGCAAACACCATATCAATGCAAAAGTCTGATTCGTTCCTAAGTAAGTGACGTCAGAATAGTATGACATAACTCATTGCTGTTACTAAACAAATGACGTCAGACATTGAAATTTTCATACCTGAAGGACCACTGACAATGAAAATTAAGTGTAAACATAAGAACATAAAACTTACACGCGTAAAATTATTGGGATGTAGGCATTCACAATGAAATACGCAAAAGTAAGTATTAGCAGATCAGAAAAGAGAACAAGTGGAAGGATGCCAGCTGATTTAAAATGGCTACCTGTATCGTTCTTGGTACAGTTTCATTCCCGATTGACAATAACTGTAAGAAAATAAAGAATTTCCCTATAAAAGGGGTGAAGAAAGTATAGTGATGCGGAATACACAGTCTCTCCTATATAATTGTCATCCTCACCTGCTCGTGGTCCACCCTGCTTAAACTAACGAGGCTCTGACGACCGAGTCACGGCGGTATAACCGTTCCATCTAGTGCTGAGGAAATGCAGCATCAGTGCCCGTCCGGGGGCCAAAGGTAGCAGCCCTACCACTGGACTACTCATCGTGGGGCTAGTAACACCACATGAGGAATTTATCTTACTTTCAAGCTCCAGCAAAACAAGAACAGAAACGTCTATTGGATCCTGTATAGCTGGAACCGAAACAGGCCAACAATGGCCTAATTTCATGCCTGGAATATGATGATGATTTCCTTATAAAATAAAAATTACAATGTCAGTATATTTTCTGATTCCACGACGTTCATGATAGGGACGCAACAATAAAAACAAATAACTGAAACGTTACAAAACGAAATAGGTTATGTGCTTATATTAATAGAATTCATTAATTAACATTAATGTAAAACATATTTTTATTTACTTTCGCAGTTCATTTCACGTGAGATTGATTCCAATGTATTAGCTTTAACGCTGCATCTTTGTTTGACTTGATTTTCTTGTCATACAAACAGGGATATGTCTGGTAAATCACAACTAATAGACACTTCCAAGATTCTATCTTAACATTTAATCGAACGTTTATGTTTATGTTTACCTGTTCCATTATGAACGGTTTCATTATATCACACCATCTAGTTTTTTTTTTTTGTTTACGTTACGTTTACGTTTAATTTTCATTGTAAATGGGCCCCAACATTTTATTTATTTGATCCTCAAGCATTAACGTTTCGCATTAAAAGACCAAAGTTCCATGGAAAATGTCGGATGAAATTGCTCTTCCTGCACTGGTAATGATATTTGAATTCCGATATCTCTGCTTATATAATTATTATTGTCAACATTAGGGCCTAGGGATACGTGTCCTTCTGTTTGTAACAGTACGGCGGTGGTCGCAGAGAGAGACCGAAAAAGCAGGGCACGCGTGTGGAAAGGGAAGACATCTCTATTTGAAATACACCTGGCATTGTACAAGGTCAATGATGTCGAATGAGACGGAAATTTTTAAAGGCACGATTTGGAACCTCTTCAGCTTGCCATTAGAGTGCTTTTAAAAGGAGGGGAAGAGATTTTGTATGTGTAATACGGCTGCATCTGTCGTCTACGCGGAAGTAATATGTGGGCTACTTTTGAAAGGCAGATTGTCCATTTGGACTTCCTTGAAAACTGACCTGCTAACAATTGCACGTCCGTTCCTGTTTACCTCAATGCAACGCCTCCACGACCACACAGCACAGAAGATTTCGTGGTCAATATGTCCAGGATCCAGTTCCAAGGTTCTGAAGTTGATACCGGTGACTGTGGGCAGCCGCAGCCGCAGCCTTGCGGGGGAAGTGGTGGACCGCAGGATCTGGTTTGCACCTTCCATTCAACAACATTTTGTTGTGAAATTAAATAGCGATGTTGCGAATTTAAGCAACTTCGATGTAAACAAAGATCATTGGTGACATTAGAAATGAGGACGACGGAATTGAAGTATTTATCTGAGACAACATTGACAGAAGTAAACACAAGCTATGTCGGAGCCTTCGTGGACTGAAAGACATATTCTATGAGTCTCTCGAGAGCACAAAATGTATAGAATGATATGAAGACCCAACCATTTTTCTAATGAACTGAAGTGGGTGAGGTAACAATACTAGACAATACTAAACATGATCGCAAAATGTAAATGTAAATCTAAAACCAAACCAAGATTAAAACACCTAAATACAGAGTGAATCAAAAGTCTGGAACCATATAAATATCTTCCATATGCTTGATTTCGATTACTATAGGTGTTACCAGTATTTGTAAGACCAAATGCTCTACCAGTGGCACATTCGATTCTAGCCCTCAGCTATCTCAAAAGCCGGCATTTTGGATGCAACTTTGAAATTTTAAATGGAAAGGGAGTCATGTAGGTACTCAAAATCATGTGAAATTTTCTGAAAAAGAAAAAATGAATGGTGCAATCTGTTTTGAAATATCTCTAATCGTTTTCAATTTATTTAAATATAACTGTCATAATGACACAAACATTAGTTACTGCATCTACAGATATTTTGTAACATGGTACAGTACTAAGGAGAATTTGGAAAAAGTATTTTTATGCAATTCTGGTAATTAACTTTTCCTGCTAGTTAACCTGTGCCAGTTTCAATGCATTGTTGTGATTATTTGAAGCTTTCATATAACGCATTTCTTGATTTTTCGTGATGGCATTATCGAAAGAGAGAAGAATTGATATTCTTCATTCTAATGGGTTAAGCCACAGAAATGTTGAAGCAGAATAGACGAACATTTCCCTGGACATCGGATTGGTCGGCGTGGACTAGTAAAATGGCCGGCCAATTCTCCAGAGCTTGGTATATGAAGAGAAAATTGAAAATGTGGAATATTTAAAGAACCGTATCATTGAAGCCTGTGCTAAAATCACCCTGGAAATGCTACAAAATGTTCTCTCCACATTATCAATTTTCTTTTCATATACCAAACTCTTTATGTAACCCCAAACGAAAAAATCAAAGGGTGTTAAATCTGGAAACCTGGCCGGCCATTCTACTGGTCCACGCCGACCAATCAAATGTCCAGGGAACTGTTCGTCCATTCTGCTGCAACATTTCTATGGCTTAAATCTTCAGAATGAAGAATGATATCAATTATTCTTCTCTCTTTCGATAATGCCATCACGAAAATCAAGAAATTCGTTATATGAAAGCTTCAAATAATCACAACAATGCATTGAAACTGGCACAGGTTAACTAAACAGTAAAGCAGGAAAAGTTAATTACCAGAATTGCATAAAAATACTTTTTCCAAATTCTCCTTAGTACTGTACCATGTTACAAAATATCTGTAGATGCAGTAACTAGTGTTTGTGTCATTATAACAGTTATCTTTAAATAACTTGAAAAAGATTAGATATATCTCAAAACGGATTGCACCATTGATTTTTTTTCAGACAATTTCACATGATTTTGAGTACCTACATGACTCCCTTTCCATTTAAAATTTCAAAGTTGCATCCAAAATGCCGGCTTTTGAGATAGCTGAGGGCTAGAATCGAATGTGTCAATGGTAGAGCATTTGGTCTTACAAATATTGGTAACTCTATAGTAATCGAAAATCAAGCATATGGAAGATATTTATATGGTTCCAGACTTTTTATTCATTCTGTATATTGCAAATAAATCTTAGCCTAGTTTTAGAACAAAAATTTGAACCTAATTCAGACATAAATTAAACCAAAATATAAACACAAATCTAAATCAACAAAATCCGTGACGCGACAGCCCATGAGCGGCCAAGGTCGACCAGCCAGCTCATAATCTGACGCATACATGCCTCAGCAGAAGTGAACGATCATCCAACCAGTACGAGGGTGATGTGTGGTCAGAATGATGATCCTCACAACAGTTATAGCTGGTTTCCGAAACCCTGATTTTGCTATCTATCGTATCTACCCAAATTCATCACGGTGCTCAATAGGAACCGGTCCATACACTGGCCGAAATTTCATAAGAGAATTCCTTTTCCAGGAGGACTAAATCATCGTACATTTCGTAACGAAAGTCCTATACATGATGCCTTAGACCACGACGCTACCGCGTGGGAAACCGAAGTCTAAACCTTAATTTCTATATATACAGTACATACCTAAACCAAATTCTAAACTTAAACCCGAAGTTTGAATTCTAAACCGTAATACCTCAACCTAAACATAAATTCTCAGTGAAAACATATTAGAAGTTCAAAATAAAAATCTAATTCCAAACAAATCTAAATCTGAAATTTACACTAAACGTAAGCTTAAATCTAATCCAAACCCTAAAACTAACTACAAACTTAAATTTATACATATAGGTAATCAAATTTAATGCTCAGTTTCCCCACAATATTAGATTAAAAGTAAGTGATCTCAAAGAAACAATGACTTCAAAGTTTCTTGATTTGGAATTGGACAATCACTTGAACTGCAAGGCACACATAGAATATAATACTCTTACTATGAGCTCAGCTTGTTATGTATTAAGTTCCTTATCTTTAATTGACGAGATAAGCAACTTAAAATTGCATAATACGCATACTTTCATTCTACATATAATGAAATATGAATTAATAGTCTGGGAGACTCATCTGAAGATGAACACATTTTTGGTTTACAAAAGAAAGCTATACAGATGATAGTTATGCATAAATGCACATCATATAAAAATATTTTGCAAAATTTGGAAATCTTGACTTTACCTTGTGAAAATCTGAAAACATCTCGGATTTGTGTATGTAAAACTGCATCTTCTGAACATGGTTTTCTATTTCACAAATGCAAAATAACTGTAACTATGTTGAACTATAGTCAAATAGTTAAGAAAATATAAAAACACGACAAATCACAGCTCTGAACAGAATAAGCTGTCCTAGCAGACTGAATATTATTGGTTTGTGTAGCGCCATATGATTTTCAGTGCTAGTGACATATCTCACTTGCTTTCGTTCCTGCACAGAAGCCTAGTAATTTTCATGAAATTCCATCCATTATTCTCTGCAACGTTACTAGCATTGTGGAATTATTCAGAACCTTTGCAACAATGCTAAGAACTGGTTTCTATGTTCCTGATTCGAGCACAAGTCCTCTGCAATCTCACTAGGCCTGCAGAAATATCTCTCAGTAGATCTGAACACTTGAACGAGAAAACAGCCGACAGACTTTGCTCGTGGACATCTCAAAGGTCTTATATACAGTAATTCTACAATGCGATACACCGATTCCCTTAACAATGCGTTGTCCTTAGCCGTGGATAAACCCAGGAATAGTGGTAAGCATGGCGACCACTTGAGTATCGCATACGATTTTCTTCACCATAAAAATCCTATGATTTTCAGGAATCCAAGACCAGATAAGAAGTCATCAGCTGCTGGTCTACGGTTGGGCTCTTTCTGTCTCTCTGTGACACGCAGACATTGGGGAACCCTGAATTTGGTGCCGATATCTGAATTAGTTAGTGAAGTGTGCAGAACACCTTGCCAAAGAGAATGTGGTGTCAAGGGGACTTTGTCTATAACTATTATAAGAATGAGTAATTTAGCCTCCAATAACGAAACAAGCAGGTTCTTCGTTATAATGACTACAACTTTTACAAGAATGATGGCCGGTTTCACCAACCTTCGTTATTATTATAACGTCTCGTTAAATAATTTAATTAAACATTAGTCAGTTTTTGCGTTTCACCAAGCATCATTATTGCTAACGCATCTTTAAACTCGTCGTTAATTTATTAGGACCTATTCGTCGCATTAAAACAGTAACGATGCGTTAAGAAGTCAACAACATGGCGGACGTATTCGATGCTGAAATTCTTTATTTAGTACTTCAATATAATGGCGAACTTATATGTTGTAATAACTCTCGGAATAATCATTTTGAAGACTTAAGTGATAAAGAATTCCACGAAAGCTACACATTAAGGAAATAAGCAGTAAGAATGATTCTAGAAGAAACTGAATATAGGTTAGAATACGACAGATGGAAACACCCACTTAACGCCTCTTCAACAGATTCTTCTCGCTTTAAGATAATGTTACGGGAAGTTTTGAAATAGTAATTGGTGATATGGACGGAGTGTCAAAAGCTGCATTGTCTAGATATGTAAATAAAGTATCCCTACTATCAACATTACAACCACAATACAGTCATTATTTTTATAATAGGTTTATAGCTAAATTTCCTGTCGTCACTGACAACGATAGATTGTGTACATGTTCCAATCATCTCTCCTGGCAGTAATATGGCCAAAAGATTCTGCAATAGAAGATCTTATTTTCCATTCAATATTCAAACAATTTCATAGGCCTATGTAAAGCTCCGCATATAAAAATTGTGGCTAAACTAGCGCTGTGGTAGTTTCCTTCGTACTCTGCTTATACACCTTCCGTGACAGGTTAGGTTTGGTTAGTTTAGGTTTTTGTTAAGTCTTGCATATACGTCAACTGCATCTCCTCAAAAAATATCTTATAAATTCAACGATTTTCACTTCCGAAACCAGCAGAATTACCTCAGCGCTAGTTTATTGAAATTGTAATAGGTTAGAATACGACAGACAAGAATCATTCATTCATTCATTCATTTATTTTATTCCATAGATCTTACATGAGCAATGAAGCTTTAAGATGTGGAACATGTCAACATTTTACAATATTACAATTACAATTTTTACAAATTTTTATCGTTTTACAATTTAGTAATTTTCTACAATTTTTACAATTTTGTACAATTTTTTTACATTTTTTTACATTTTTTTTACATTTTTTTACATTTTGGCGAGATGTAGTGAGATGAGATGAGGTCCGAGGATTCGCCAAAATATTACCCGGCATTTGCCTTTTCGTTGGGGGAAACCTCGGAAAAACCCAACCAGGTAATCAAATCAAAGGGGTTGATGCCAAGGACTCGCCATAGACCATCCGGCTTCAGTCCCACGGCTGGGGAAAACCTCCGAAGAAACCAAAGTCCAAAGGGGGATCCAACCCAAGCCCGAACGTAGCTCCGGATCAGCAGCCCAGCGAGTCCGTCGACTGAGCTACATCGATGGCTCTACTAAAAGTATACAATACATAGCCAATCAGATTATTAAATTTACAAACGCAAACGATCATTCATAAGTTGAGCTATATTATAATACAAAACAATTTAATTAAATTTAAGGCATAAACAATTCAACCAGTTGTGATATACAGAAATTGATAATACATATCATGCAAACTACTTCAAATTACAAACACAAACAATTTATCAGTAGAGCTATATAGATTACTATTCAATTTAAAGCATATACAATTCATCGGCCAAAACTATACAAATATATACAATACAAAGTAGCATACTTTCATTAAGCTATACAAATTTGTGCAATTAATATCAAGTAGATTAATTCAATTTATAATCATAAACAATTCATCAGTTGAGCTATACCTATTACCATTCAATTTACAGTAGGTCTATATACAATTCATCAGTAGAGCTACACAGACTAATCACCCACTTAACGCCTCTTCAACACATTCTTCTCGCTTTAAGATAATATTATGGTTAGCACAACATTCCAAAGGAGGATGCCTTTTTTAATGAAAAGGGTGCAAAGAGGTTTTCTTTTAGAAGAAAATGGATACCTCTTAAAATCCAATTTAATGACGGCTGTCCTGAATTCTGCCACATAAGCATGGTAAAATTGTTACAGAGTACATAAATCTGCATGAAATACAGTGGAAAAGTAGTATGCAATTTATGGAAGAGGCGATTTCCGTCCTAAATTTAGGCCTAAGAACAAATGCTTAGAATGCTTTGATATAATTAATTGTGGCATCAATTCTGAAGCTGTCGACCTTATCGTCCGCAAAATTGTACTGCTCTACATTCCTCTTATTTACATTTGGAAACATGTCTTTTTGTTTTTAATTACGTTATGACAACATACTGTATTTAGGAAGAATATCAAGAACTAAGAACTTTTAGATGTTCTTAAAATTACTGCCTCTTACCCGTTTGCCTATGATTATTTCCTCATGCCAAACAAAGTCAGCCATGATCATATGTAACCAATGAAATAAGTGATTTCGAAGCCATGGTCGTATGAGAAATAAAATATGCAAGATAGAAGTACAAAATCCCCACGTTAGTAAACGCATACTAATTTTAAAGAAACGATGCTTGATGAAACACTCAACGTTTAAAGGTCTCGTTAACATTAAACGATCTATTTGTTGACAAGTCGTTTGTGCTGATTTAAAGAAGGTTGGTGAAACCGGCCATGAGTCATTCTTTGTCCAACAACGAACCAAGCAATTTCTTCATTATATCTATTACAGAAATAAATTATTCTATCTTCAACAACGAAACAACAAAGTTCTTAATTGTTATGATACGAGTGAATGTGTCTCCAACATCAGAACAAGTAAGTTCTTCGAACTTGGACATGATATCCTATTTAACAAGGACAAATCACGAAATGGTTAATAAATGATCGACATACGAAGCAGTATGTCGACGTGTCTATTTTCACTGAGAACACTTCAAAGCAAATTTGTGTTTCGACTTTTTAACAACATTGTTGATGTATGAGTACACAATATTGCAGGGTAGTGAGGCATTGGTACAGTAGTAGGAGCGTCTCAAAGTTTTGAGTGGAACATTAAACAAGTATATGTACTACTCTCGATATTATTGACCAACTCTGTACCTTTCATCAAACTTATGATACATTTTGAGTAAATTTTGAGCAATGGTTCTTGAGAACTTTCTAGTTCAGAGTTATCTTGTGAGGAAAGATTTTATCTATTGCAACCGATTGTGGAGGAAGAATGTGTCAATTATTTCATGCGAATATCGACAGAAAGTGGTAGAATCACCACAAATTATGTAAAGTGCTTATACTGTAGCACAGTGGTACTCACTAGAAATTAGAGGAGAGCCAAAAATGATAAATAGTAGTTTGCCGAGAGCCACAATGCATTTTACAGTGCTGAAGCTTAACAAAATACGCGGATATTTTTATGATTGTGTTCAGAACACTATTATTATTATTATTATTATTATTATTATTATTAAAATATAAAATAACTAACACATTTTTAGTATTTTTGAAGATTAAGGGCGGACTCTGCTACTCTTCTGCAAAATCATATCAATACGAGCAGGTTGATTTGGTGTTCTATTTCATTTGTAAATCTGTAATCTATTTTGAATTTTTAAATTTATCAAATAAAGTGTCACATAAGCTAGAAGGCACTACTTAAAATCTATGCATCTGTAAATGGCTTCATTTCTGCTACGGATGTTTTTATAGTCAATTAGTTTTTATGCACAGTGGCATACATTACTTTCTGTTCGGATATTATGGGCATTTTTAATTATTTCAGGGTTTTTATCTTTGATAGGGAATGTTTTGGATACTTGTCAAAATTGTAATGCACGCTATTGTAATAGACATTAAGATAAAAACATTTAGCCTATAACCCATTATTATATCAACACATAAAAGGACGTGAGACATGACACTAGCTGTTTTAAAGAAAACAAATAGCCTACGTGTCATTGTTGAAATTCTTCATTAGCAGTAATTATGCAGAACAACCAAAGATTTCTCCAGTTAAATAGTATTGCTATCTATTTGTTACTTTGTAATTTGTCATTTATAGCTACATTTTACATCTTGGTTATGATATCTATATTTATCTATTCTTCATTCTTTTTTATTTTGTATTTTTCATTTATACCTGTATCTGTGTATTTTATTTACGTAGTACGTATTTGTCTGTTTTTTTTTTTTTTTTTTTTTCATATTTCATTTGTATTTACACTTGAATCGGGGATTGCAGAAACAACACGTCATGAAAACTAAATTTTTCAGTAGACACAAACAATGGTATTACTGTTGGTAGACCACATCACTGGTTATAGTCCTGGCTTCTTCAGACAGAAGCCTAATAGATGCGTCGTTTTATACCAAATTTATTGGAATCTAATGAATTGTTAATTAAATAAATCAATATATATTAGCTTGACATGTGCTGTTTCTGCAAGGAATCAAAATTGTAGCACAAAATTTCAGCTTAACTAGAGTTTAATTGTCAAATTAGGGATATAATATATGCATAGGCCTACTGTGTACTTAATATATAAGTTCAACATATAAATGAACTTATTTTTCCACAATAGGCCACTGAAGAATATTATTGTAAAATTCTTGATATTCGTGTGGTATGTAACGCATTAGTTTGCGTATATCATCAAGCTTCTCTCTTTGAATTGGCAGGATTTTGTCTGGATATTCCAATGAAGAAGGTAAATATGGTATTCTCCTTTGTAGGCAGATAAAAAAATTAATATTTTTTCTTCCATCATTTTAATAGTGTCAAAAGAAGTGCTTACACAAATTTTGGCCACTCGAGCGCAATAACGAAGACCGTAAAAAATAAGTTTCCCTGGGGCCGTTTACAGAAAGAGAACAAAATTTCATGGAAAGTTTTATTGGAACAGATAGAGCAATTATTGAATTACTTTTCAATGTATTCACCACCAGAATTGAGACATTTGTCACTCAGTGGGATCAATTTTTATATCCTTGTGTCGTAGATGTCTGCCGTCTGGAATCGGAACCAATATGTCGGCACATGTCTTGACATGAGTTGTTTCTGCGCGCTTCGAGGATTTCACAGGTCTCCAAATGTGAGACGGCTATGCTGACATATGTGGTTTCTGCAAGGAATGATAGCCCTATATCAACAGTCCATGAAACTCGAATAAACTCATTTCGCCACAAATAGTGACATGTGCTGTTTCTGATTCACTTGTTTCTTGCATTTGTATCTATTTTTATCTATTTTTTCATGTTACCTCCAATTTTATGTTCTAAATAAATATTTGTACTGTTTATTGTAATTGAGGCTTTCTTCTGTTATAGACATAAATAAATAATAAATTAAATAGATAAATGAAGATAAAGTCTGGTCCTCCAAAATTGTAGGTTAAGCGACAAATTGGTAATCTGTAACTTGCTAACCATAAAGGACGACTAGATAAGTATGGACTCTTCATCTTCCTAAGTATGAGCATTATTTCCTATCGTTTTCTTCTCTAATTGCTAATAAAATAGTTTTTCAGCGATCATTTAATTCTTCTCGTTGACATAACGTTATTTCTCTCACAGACAGGATCATTTGAGCCGTTCAGAGCAAAAGTGGTGTAAGTCAAATATGGGTAATGAGAGTTAAAGTAAACATTCTGTAAAATACAGCTCAAAGTACCAATTAATATTCAATTTATTTAAACTATTATTAATCAGTGGATAGCAAGAAAGTCATATTAATTGCTAATTTGCGATGTATTTTACAGAATGTTTACTTTAAACCTCATTATCCAATTTTGACTTACACCACTTTTGCTCTGAACGGCTCATTTATGAAAGTCTTACTAATGTGGGAGCGCGCCTCGCAGCCTATTTTTACGAGGTAACAAAAAGAAAAGGTCTAGAATATTATACATAGTTCATTACCTCTACAACATGCAAAGTGAAGAAAAGAGAGTTAATGAAGATAGTGATGCGATGACAAAGAATAGAGTATTTTTCTTCAGTAGCCACTTCTGGCTAAATCTACAACTGCCAAGTAAGCGGTACTATTAGAATGGTTGGAAGAAAAAGCAGATGAATCAAACTGTTTCTTATAATCCAGAAACGAGTCTGGTGGCCTAATCTTATATCCATTAATAGCAGAAGAAGCGAATTTCAAAGGAAACCGAAATACTAAGGTAAAGTCTTGCTCAATATTTATCCTTTCCACAACAAATTTCATGGGATCTGATGGGCTCGAAGACGTTTGATGAGAATCAAATCCCGATTCATTTGGTGAGAATTCATGGCTAGGCAATTTCTTTTCCGGAAATCCGCTTGTTATCCAATCCCAGATATACTGAAGCCCATTGTGTTATAATATTATAGTTGGTTACTTATAATAGTCTTGATTAAACAGAAATGTGTACAGATTTTAGCCATATTTTATTTGTTCTGGAGGTTTGGATGGCGACCTCGCAGAGTGAGGATGACTGGAGTATTGATGATAATGTTGAGGGGAAAAGGGAGAACACCGAGAAAACCCCTCATCGCTCGTTTTGTCAACTTCTTTCATGATCCCTAGTTGGTTATTTAACGGCGTTTTATTAACTACTGTGTTATTTAGTGTCGATGGAATTGGTGATAGCGAGATGGTATCTTGGTGAGTTAAGGTCAAGGATTCACTCTAGATTATCTGACAGTGCCCTGCGGTTGGGGAAAACCTCGTAAGAAACCCACCCAGCTAATCAGCCCTAGCGGGAATCGAATCCACAGCTGTGCACAGCATCAGATCGGCAAGCAAATGCGCCTACCGCCTGAGTTACGCCCGTGGCTATTATTCCTCTGTTCATTTTTACTTATTTTATTTCCTACTCTGACCACCAGAGGCGGTCGCACGAAATACTGTCCTCAAGAATTCTCAATCCATAGGCCTAGACAAACTGTATCTGTTTGTAAGGCAGGAAAGTTGGTAGGGCGAGGAATAAGAGCCGTTCCTTTTCTGAAACTCTCAAGCACAGGACTTTTTAACTTGTCACTAATACAGTATACAATATGGAACCCGCAATTTTACGTCTCTTTTGACGGAAACCACGCTAATGGTTTGATTGATTGATGGATTGATTTCACGAGAGCTGCATCAGAGATGATTCCTTGCACTTGGCCGTTTAAGCTTATTCTAAATGACATTTCATACAAGTTGAGAGGATGTGAAAGCATTTTTTTCCCCTTCTACTTGCCCTGAGTTCGTCAGTACAGTAATAAGACGGTAGCTGTTACTTTTTATACTTGCACCCCCGAAGTTGTACACACAAGAAAATTAAATATTAAATAAAGTACATAAGTGAATATAAAATACAGTCATACAAATTTTTTACAATTACATGGTTGAGTATATTTTAGTGTCGTTCTTACAATATTTTCAAATAATAATTATAGTAAGAAATGTTAGTTTGTAGTATAAAGTCAGGGGGGAGCGACACAGTGCAGATTGTCCCATTGTGTGTGTTGTAGAGTAGCAACTATCGGTGGAGAAAACATTTATCTTCTGCTGTCACTAGCTTTTTAATGTGCCAGTTGATATAAAGAACAATAAAAAGAAATATAAAAGCTTAGTATAGATATCCGAAATATAGATTATCAGTAAACATTTTCAATAATATAATTTTTCACTATGTTGAAAGTCAATTAGTCGAACGTTAGTAAGATCGACAATAGCATCTTTCCCTTCATTGATGGTTGTGAGTGTGAGTAGAGGGGAAGCCTATCAACCAAACTGAAATAGGGATTACGTCCTGTACGCTAGGATTAATTTTATAAGTCCAATGGATGTTGCGGGTGGCGTTCGTGAATCCGACGCTGACAGGCAAGCTATCCTTCCTGAGTTCTGCAGGTAAGGTCTCATCATGTACTGACGAGTCCGAACCCACAACCCGGAGCTCCAAGCACTTTGAAGCTAGATCAGCATCGGAAACCTATATTACCCCAGACATACCCCAGTCTATGTTAACATATGATAGATGAAAGTGGAGAGTGATAATGGAATTAAAAATGGAAATGAGAGTACTTCGAGGAAAATCCTCTGTAACGTCTGTTTTGTCCATCACAAATTCCACCCAGATCGGACCGAGATCGAACCTAGATTGCCCAGATAGAAGGTCATAGTACTAATAGGTGACCAGATTCACATCGATAAAAAAGAGGACAGAAAATAATATGTAGGCACTTAGATTTAGATTTAGGCTTAGGCCTATATTATATTTCAAATTACGTCAATATCTATTTTATTACAATATATTACAGTACAGATTTAGGCTTATAAATTATAATCATACTTAAAAGTATGTTAATATCTATATTATTATAAAATAATTATGATAAAAATAAGAACAATGATTTTACAGTTAGCTACATATGAAAGTCAAGGTAACTACAGTTATTAGAGAGGACAGAAAATATATATTTAGATTTAGGCTTAGACCTATAATATAATTAAAATCATTCAATATCTATTTTATTACAGCATACTTATGATAGAATTTTATAATGTAGTATAATATAATATAATATAATATAATATAATATAATATAATATAATATAATATAATATAATATAATATAATATAATATAATATAATATAATATAATATAATATAATTTTACAATTAGCTACCTATGAAAGCCAAGGGAACTATAATTTTTAACAAAATACGTAAAATACGTGAATTTAATACTACTTTGGAATGTGTTTCAGATGTACAAATTTAAAATCGATAAAAAAAATACATGAAAACAGGGTTACCATTATATTTCCCCATACCATCCATATTTAATCCTGTTGCAGATACTTTTCTGAAGACCCAATTTGTTGCAGTAACTTGGGTTTGCTCAGAAGTTATTTGTAAAATGACACACAAGAGAATTTCTTCAAATCATACTGAACCATCGATTTACTAGCTAGGTCCTACCTGTGAGCAACGACCATAACAAGGAGGAGCAAAGAGAGAGATGATCGTCGACAAAGATGCTGCTGCTAGCTACAGAGAAATTACTCGAAAAAAGGCGTGAAATCAGATAATTTCATAGTATCAGACATACAAGTTACGAAAAGGAGGACATTTTTATATATTTTTTTTTAAATCCGCCCGGACCCCAGACAAAGGCCTAAAAAGGAGGACATGTCCGGACAAAAGAGGACGTCTGGTCACCCTACATGCTAAAGACTTAATCGTACCTTGAAAGTTCATCTCTTGATCGAATTGAAACCCTCGAACTTCGGATTTAACGACAAGCACGCTGATCACTTAGAACGCTTTTGCTTCTTTACACAGATTTATTTAGATCCGCCACTGCATAGTGCGGTTCGAACGCATACGTAGAAAATATTTGCAGATGTCCACACCGGTGGTCATTCACAAAAATATGACACTGGACCGCGGTCCAGCTGCACGCGCCTGTACTTAAAAAAGAATACCTGGGTCAGGAATACCCGGAAAGGTCGGAAACATGCTGCCAGGTCCGAGCAGCGGGTGCTCCACAATGGACGAAAAATAAGCACAAGGTGCAGCTTCATATTCGGCGTGCAGTATTTTCCATTTGTTATACCTGATGTCTGTGTTCACTATTGTGAGGAGCCACACGTGGGGCGACGTCGTGTGGTGTCAGTCACGCTCCCTATTCAAATAATGGATGTAGAAATCGTATAGTTTCCTGCAACATTTGAACTGCATTCTTGTTTCAGTGTTCTTTGTAGTTTAGTATGTAATATTTAAAAGATAATCACTGCAATTTTCGTCATTTTATTATTATGTACATACATTACATTACATAAGAATTAAATTATAATGCGTTATATTTCGGTAGGCTAATTGCTACCATGCTTCCCTGCCGGCGCAAAGCGCTGTCCCAGCCGAAAATGGTATTGGATGAAGTGCAACATATGGTATCAATTACTAAATGCACTGTACTGTATATAAGAGTAATTTTTCTGGCAAGTAAGTACAAACCGGTATGTATTTTCCTGTATGTACTTTGATCCTGTTTGAGTGGAAGAGAAGGCCTGATGGTCTTAACTCTACCAGGGAAAATAAAACTATTATTATTATTATTATTATTATTATTATTTACTTACTTACTTACAAATGGCGTTTAAGGAACCCGCAGGTTCATTGCCGCCCTCACATAAGCCCGTCTCTCTGAAAGCCGTAATTAAGTAAGTGACAAATAGTAACACCTACAGTAGGCCTACATACATAGCCCTAAAATATATCATATATATATATATATATATATATATATATATATAATTTTAATTTTACAGCTCACGTACATTTTACTTACAGTAGCATTAAACGTTCAAAATCATTTTTTCGAACGAACCATCATTTTGAAAATTACAGTTTTATACAGTTTTAAGAATGAAGTACACGTCTTCATTTCTTCAAACTTATTATTTTAACACATTTCTATATCTAACGTATTATAATTTCAGGATTGCAATCGAATGTATCAGAGTTGTATTTAAACTATTTCACTTAGTGGAAAAGTTGTTAAGTAAATTAAAAATAATCTAGGTAGGCCTATTAATTGAAATGTAAATTTTAAAATAGTCTACAATGCTTAACAGATTTCTTTGTGGTTTGAAAACTTTAGCCACCGGCGTAGCTCAGTCGGCTAAGGCGCTTCCCTGCCGATCCAGAGTTGTGTTTTTTTAATTGGGTTATTTTACGACGCTGTATCAACATCTCAGGTTATTTAGCGTCTGAATGAAATGAAGGTGATAATGCCGGTGAAATGAGTCCGGGGTCCAGCACCGAAAGTTACCCAGCACCAGAGTTGTGTTCGGGCGCGGGTTCGATTCCCGCTTGGGCTGATTACCTGGTTGGGTTTTTCCGAAGTTGTCCCTAACCATAAGGCGAATGTCAGGTATTCTATAGCGAATCCTCTGCCTCATCTAGCCAAGTACCATTTTACTATCACCAATTCCATCGACGATAAATAACCTAGTAGTTGATATAACGTCGTTAAAAAACCAACCTAAAAAAATTCTACCTTGTATCACATACTTCAAATTATCTACCCTCTTTTTGCATATTTGTGTTTTCCTCTTGGAAGAAAATTAATTTAACACATATTCTGTGCTAACAATTCCCATGTGTGCTACAGAAGAATAAGCAATTAAAGATTTCGGGAAAATTTTAGAACACGGACTGCACCTACCAAATTATGTCTTAAAATACTAAAAAGAGCAGATTTGTCTGCGTTTGTCGAATGCGCATCATTATATTTATGCAAAGGCACTTTTCAGTGCCAATAATTTATTTTGTGTGCACAAGGTTGGAATTTTGAAGTAAGAGGGAAAGGGAGCAGTCCGTGTTCTGGAGTTTATCCAAGATTTCAAATCAGTTTGACGTATACAGATTAAACTAACAATTACACCACCAACTAATCTAATATAAATTGAAACATAATTAAATACAGAGAAATTGATTAAAATTACAAACTGCAGTTCTATGAAACTTTTGAACCATACTGCATAAGATAAAAAAGAAGAGGACCGCTGCTAGGGAGAAAATTCACTTTCGTTTCGCTTTACTAAGACATTGTATGCCATCCCTCGCATGTTCCACTTTCCATGGGAATCGAAAAAGTGCATAAAAGACATTCCTGCCGTACTGTAATGGCGGAGTTGCAGGGTGAAGGACAGCGGTTATTCATTATTTACACAAGTAAGCAAATACAAGAAGAGGTGGAGAAAGAAGGATATAATATAAGAAATAGGTCAAACGGGGCTTCAAGGCTGTGAGAATCTCCGTCAACAATAAGGCACGAGAAGGGTGGCTCCTTCACCCCCATTAGTGTTTGCAATCCTTCTGGAAACAAAATTCAGAATAGCCACAAGGCAGCCTTGAACAAGCGGATAATGCCCGTGACGAGAGGGTCGCGCCAGTGCTCTTCTCAGCTGCTTCTTGTAGCTTTATGTCGACCCTACTCGTCGTCAGTTCGTCACTTGCCTTTAGAAGAACTCTGTCGTGTGACTTCTATCTTATGGAAGTCATCCTTGGACTCCCAACGGTTACTATCCTCGTTATTAGATTCGAAATTCACTAGTTCAGATCCTAGCGAGAACGTTCGGTTTCTAGAATAGAACAATCTTTAGCATAACTTCCTTATGATGCTTAAAGCGTTTTATTCCTGAATGAAAAGTCTCAAGCAAAAATGGGCTTGACTCACGAATGTCTCTGCAGACCTGCGGAAAGGAAAGGAGCTGGACTAAAATGTTCGGTATCGCATGTTAAAGTAGACATAAAAATGAAATAATTGGTATGCGTTTATTGAAATAGTTGAAAACAAGAAACTATTGAACCATAAGTAATAGCTTACTTGTATATAATAATAGGCTGCATAAAAAGGAGGAATTATAACTTTCAGAATGAAGTTATATTGCAGGCCTAGTAAGACGTCTATTATAATATGTATAGTCCGGGCCAGCTTACTTCATACCGTAAGGGTGAAACCTATTTTTCCCCCATTACTACGTATGCTAGTGGATTGTGGTGATTTTCTAGTTTGCAGGTTGAATTCTATTTTGCGAACTTCGCTTCGAATTTCGATACTGACAAATATTACAAATGGTAGTGATTTTGTAACTGGTATGTTGGCAGCTGAGACAAATATCGGCAATATTTGTCGGTATTGGAGTTACATGAAATTAAAATTGTACTAGATTTCTGAGCCGGTTACTGGAAGCTATTTAAATTTGAACATGCCAATAATTAATTAATATCAATACATAATAGTTATTTTATGTGTTGCGTTGTGGTTACAATTCAAGACTATAGTCAGGTAAGTTTTCGGAGTTAGTACTAATAATTTCATATGGTCAAACAAAATATATTTTTAGGTTAGGTCTCGTGAGTCAATTGTTTAGTGAAATTAATGAATTTCGTATTGCCAAACAAAAAATATTTGACATGTTGATCCCTTTCTCGTATAGTTTGCCTACGAAAATATGTTACAAATTATTGAATTATTTAGAATAACCTTCCAACATAAAGTACGGTAAGTAAATAAGTCATTTAGTACGTAGGATCGTGTGATATCTAGTAACAGTTGGCAACACTGACAAGACGGCAATACTTGCTGTTTAGGAACTGTTCTTATGTGACCCTGACTATAATATGTGATCCTAAAGTTTTTAGGGATAACCCTTTAATAATTGATCATCATCAATGTCGTCGTAATCATCATCATCATCATCATCATCATCATAATTCTCATCATCTTCAATACTCTCACCATCATTATTACCATCAATAATCCTCATTTCCCTCCTCACCGTCATCATTTTCATCAACCTCTTCATACTCTTCCTTATCATCCTTCCCATCATCATAATCCTCTTCTTCCTCATTCTCATCCTCCTTCTCCTATTCACCTTCATCATGATTATCAACATCATCCTTCTTCTTCTCCTCTTCCTTTTCCTCCTCCTCCTCCTCCTCCTCCTCCTCATCATCATCATCATCATCATCCTCAATTTTAGTGGAAATACTTCATTTTCAGCATCAATTTGACAAGAAAGTGATTGGGCATGACGTCCGTCTGTGTACAGCGATTTTCCTTATACTTTGGACGGATTTTATTCATATTAATTATCTATGAATCAATTTATGCGTGAAATATGCACATAAAATATAATTTTAGTAAAATTATAATAATTTAGATACTATTTTGAAAAGACAAACGCGATATACGGATGAAATGGATGACGATTCAAAGGACATTTGTAAAATATTCTACATTGTTTATATAAAAGTAACTTGGTGCTGGAGTTCGTAAAAAAATATACACCACCTTGTTAATACAAAAACGCTGATCATTTTTAGCCCATGTAAATTGTTACGGTACTTGAATCTTTGTTATATAAAAAAAAATTATAGCAGTGACTTGTTACTTGGATTCGTAATATATCCTACATTGTTCTATTAAAAGTAATTTTGAAAATAGTTACATCAATCGTTAAGTGAAATATTCGAATAGGTCTAATATTTCTACTTTGTTAAAATAAAATCTTTCACAATAGTTACGTAAGCCATTACTTGAATTCGTAACTTACGCCAATTTGCTAATACGATAAAGAAACAGAGGAACCTCGGTTCCGAAGTTAACGTTAAGTAACGTTATGTAATGTATTTCTGTATGTGTGTTTTTAATAATTATTAAATTAATGTTACAGTATATTTCCGCATGTGTTCGGCAGGCTTTCTTCGTCACGTAAAATCTCAATACATATTTAAAAGTCTCATATTTACTTACGTACTTCACTCGAAGAATGTATAGATCCAACTCTTGTACTTCGGACCTGGCAAGCAACTGAAATGAGGAATAAGCAAAATTGTTACATGTTTTCAGTAATTCTGTAACAAAATGTGAAATATTCATTATGAAATAAAATAAATTGCACAGATAGAAAGATCTCTATTTATCCTTTAATCTGCGTTTGTGTTTATGCTGACCAACCGATGTATGTAGGCCCTATGTATGTATGTATGTATGTATGTATGTATGTATGTATGTATGTATGTATGTATGTATGTATGTGTGTGTATGTGTGTATGTATGTATGAGCACAACAATTGGGTATACATCGGTAGCAGATATATATATATATGAGTGTGTGTATGTATATTATAACTCCTACAATAAAAATTACTGCAATAATTACGCGACAAAATTACAATAATTACAGCAGTAAAATGAACGTAAAATTAATTCTCATTATAAATAAATAAATGCAATAAACCTAAACTTATGCTATAAATAACGTCTAATATAAGCAAAAATAAACCTAACTTAGAAGTAAACCTACTTCTATTAAACGCAACCATTGTCAACTTAAGTTCAATAATTTCAAGTCACCTTAATTAATTACATATCAACTTAGCTAATTACGTGACACAACTTAGCTAATTACGTGACACAACTTAGATAATTACACTGCACCTACATTACTATTAAATCTCAGCCTAATTCTTTCAATGTTTTCTTAAATGTATTGATTTTGAGAGGACCACCCTTAAGGATTGCCGCAGGTAAGCTATTCCACTCTACTACTGCGCTGTTTACAAAGGAAAATTTTGCTATGTCTGATCTCTGTTTTCTGCACTTAAATTTCATAAAAGTGGGTGAAGAAATAATGATGCTGAAACTGATCAGGAAGAGGAAAAGGAATTGGTTCGGTCACTGGCTGAAAAGAAACTGCCTTGTGAAGGATACACTAGAAGGAATGGTGAGAGGGAGAAAAGTTCGGGGTAGAAGTAGATATCAGATGAGAGACGACATTAAGATATATTGATCACATGAGGAGACAAAGAGGAAGGCAGAAAATAGGAAAGATTGGAGAAGGCTGGGTTTGCAGTGAAAGACCTGTCCTTGGGCAGAACACTAAATGAATGAATGAAATGAATATGATCATCCCTGGCTAAGTACAATATTATGCGCTAGAGAAACTTAAATTTTGTATTTAGAGCAAACTCTTAGATAAACGTTATTCAACGTTAGAAGTAATTTTGATAACTGTTATGTGAATCGTTACTTCTTAAATTCTAACGATATTCTACGTTGCTAACACAAAATATTTTATAACAGTTACGTAATAGATAGATAGATTTATTGATATTAGTTCACAAAAGTACAAACTTAATAATTTAAAAATGATCAATGGCAGAAAGTTTCAATATGGAAATTTCAACTGACAAATCTAAAATGATGGCCATCTAAGGGAACCAGTCCTTAGCAAAATTTGCGTCAATAATAAGATCATCGAACAAGTAAAAATTTTTAGTTATCTCGGTTACCAAATTTCATATGAAGAAGAAAAGGATTTGAATGAGAAAATTATTAAATTCAACAGAACAATGGGGATAATTACTCAGATATTCAAACCAGCCTTAGTACAAAAATACACGGGCACCGGAATTTATAAAACATTGGCCAGACCTATACTCTGCTTTATTGTGAAGCTTGGACGATTCGTAATATTGATTCACAAAAATTAACGGCAGAAATGAGATTTATGCGTCGTACAGCGGGATACACGAGAATGGATCATATTAGAAATTTTGACATTATGAAAGAACTGCAGATTGAACCAATTACGGAATACCTACAGAAATACAGACAAAACTGGAGATCACATGTCATCAGAATGCCTCGTTCTAGAATTCCACGCCAAATTTTAAATTATCATCCTGTGGGCAAGAGAACCTTGGGCAGACCGTTCAAGCGTTGGCAAGAGACCGTAACGGGCCACTAGGCCCAATACATGCAAGGATGATGATGATGATGATGATGATGAACTATATACAAAAAGTAGTTATACATAATAAATATACAATTTCCTAAACTACTTAATCTATCGCAAATCTCAGTAATTTATTGGTTCAAACTTGCGCTTATTATAACAGTTACGTAAACAATAACTTAAATTCTTACCATATCTTATCTTGTTAACGCCTTCGTGAAAAATAATTTACATAACAGTTATATTAATCGTTACTACAATTTGAAAAATGTTCTACTTTGTTAACAAATAAAAAGCTGATAACAGTTCATTTAAAACATTAATTCAATTCGTAACATGCT
The DNA here is from genome assembly GCF_040183065.1 of Periplaneta americana. Taxonomy (NCBI): domain Eukaryota; kingdom Metazoa; phylum Arthropoda; class Insecta; order Blattodea; family Blattidae; genus Periplaneta; species Periplaneta americana. The sequence goes on along the minus strand of NC_091117.1, from coordinate 139,556,081 downwards.
TTCTTGTTAACTAAAAAAAGTATAATAGTTATCGTTACTCGAATTTGGGAACAATTGTGACCTGTAAAATAAAATATTTGACAATATTTATGTGAAGTGATACATAAATTCGTAACATATATTATCAGAAAAAATTATTCTGATAATATATGAACCGTTACATGTCAACATTAAATATTTGATAACGGTAATTGTTGCTTGGATCTGCAACTTGTTCCTTCTTGCTAACATAAAAAGTAACTTTGGTAGTATGTAGTTATGCGAATCGCTGCTTGAATTTTAAAAATATTTTTCATTGTTAAAATAAAACTTTGGTAATACTTACGTGAATCATCATGAATCGTTTGAATATGTAAAACTTCTGACATTATTCATACAAGAAAATAACTTTTAATCATAATTATTTGAATAGGTACTCTACGTAACTTATCCTATCTTATTAACACAAAACTTTGATCATAGTTACTTAAATTAGTAATTTATTCTGTCATATTAACACAAAACTTTGATCATAGTTACTTATATTCGTAACTTATCCTATCTTATTAACACAAAACTTTGATCATAGTTACTTAAATTCGTAACTTATCCTATCTTATTAACATAAAACTTTGATTATAATTACTTAAATTCGTAACTTATCCTACCTTATTAACACAAAACTTTGATCATAGTTACTTAAACTCGTAACTTATCCCATCTTATTAACACAAAACTTTGATCATAATTACTTAAATTCGTAACTTATCCTATCTTATTAACACAAAACTTTGATCATAGTTACTTAAATTCGTAACTTATCCTATCTTATTAACATAAAACTTTGATCATAAGTACTTAAATTCGTAACTTATCCTATCTTATTAACACAAAACTTTGATCATGGCGGGGTCGACCTGGTTGGCGAGTTGGTATAGCGCTGGCCTCCTATGCTCAAGGTTGCGGGTTCGATCTCGGGCCAGGTCGATGGTATTTAAGTATGCTTAAATGCGACAGGCTCATGTCAGTAGATTTACTGGCATGTAAAAGAACTCCTGCGGGACAAAATTCCGGCACATACGGCGACGCTGATATAACCTCTGCAGTTGCGAGCGTCGTTAAATAAAACATAACATTAACATTGATCATGGTTACGTTAATGTTAGACTACTTAAATTCCAAGAATATTCCACTTCGTTCTTATAAGAAGATTACTTTTACAACAGTCACCTGAATTATTACAGAAAATAATATAATGCTCTACCTTGTTCATAAAATACTTACGGCGATAAACACGTGAATTGTTACACGGATTCTTAAAATAACTTACATTGTAACAAAATCATTTTCGGAATCGTAGATCTACAGACCATCACAATTATCCCTGTCACAGTTCCTTGTAATTGTGCTTCAAATGTATTCGGTTGTATAGGTCAGACTTGTAATACTTTTGTTTTTTAATTTGAATTATTAGAATTAATGAGAATAATTACGTAAACGGAGCCAGTCAACGTGATTTCACTTCAGTTGGCAACTGATAATGAAATCAGTAGAGGCTTAACGTTCGAGCATAATGTTGCTGTTTCAGATATTAATGCCACAGACCTGATTACATACACCTATACTTTCCATAGCCATTCTTCATGTTTGAGGATCGAAATCGTCAATTTCTGAATCTGTAATTGGTCGGTAACATTTTCCTGTCCTACATTTTAGTCACTTATAGCTGTATTTATAATAATCTCTTTGACTCTTATTTTCTAACTTTAACTTGTCATGAGAATGTAATTTTTATACGACAATCTCGCTATCACCAATTCCATCGACGCTAAATAACCCACTAGTTGATACAACGTCGTTAAGTAATCAAGTAAAATTAAAAAGAAAAAGAGAAGATATGTATAAATGAAATGACCAACTCAGTATGTTCCCTTTCGGGAAAACTTGTTATTGTATGCAGAACTCTTTCTACTGGTCATTATGATTAGTGATTAGTCTATTATAAGTCCAAATAACTTCCAGACTCAGACAGATAGCCTTTAGTCACTACTACTGCTAAACGGCGCCCAAGTTTTAAGAATTAGTGATTATCATAAACCCATTTGGCACATGTCAGTGAATCAAAGCGGTCTGTTATGTTTTAACCGCTATGTCACTTTTAAATGCCGATTTTTGTAAACATAAAAATAATGTTTGTCATTATTACAACATACATAAGTTATGGTTATTTTATGCATATTTGTGAAAAATTAGTTAACATATAGGTAACTGCATAAACAAGTCTGGTTTTATAGAGAATGTCTTTTGTGTGCAATCCAGAAAATGAAAGTTATCTCTCACTTGGGAGCAAATTAATTAATTTCACTTTCATTTAGGTAGATCTGTAACGATGTAGATTCATGTACACAAAAAATGAGAGAAGAGGACGAGGAAAGGCTAGAGTGTGGTAAAACAAAATTCTGAAAAGAATTTATAGTTCAAAGAAAGAAGAATAAGCACCAAAAAGGAAGCAACAGAATCACATAATTATTCAAGAATAGTTCCGGAAAGTAGAAGCAGTAAAATACCTTGACCTGGATATGTGCTAAGAATGGAAAATCATAAGTAACATTTTAACTAGGAAGAAGGAAAGTGGATCAAGACTTAGATGGTTAGATGATGTCTAAATAATAATAATAATAATAATAATAATAATAATAATAATAATAATAATAATAATAATAATAATAATAATAATGGTTTATTTTAACTGGCAGAGTTAAGGCCATTCGGCCTTTTCTTCCACTCAACCAGTGCGATACAAAAATACAAAATTACTATATTGCTAAGGAGCAAAACATAATTAATACAATACAATACAATACAATACAATACATAACAATTCTTTTACCTTCCCAACACTCCAATGAAATAATTATGTACTAATAATAATATTAATAATAATAATCATACCTAAATATAATTAAATCATTAAACTCGATTATGATTATAATTACAACTTCAATTTGTCTGCGGCAGTAAGAAATTGTTTAGCTTTGTCTTGAAAGTAGTTATTATCTGGCAGCCCCTAATCTTCTGAGGTAGAGAATTCCATTCACGAGGGACGGAGACAGTGAAAGAGGATGAATAGTGGGATGTTCTACGGGGAAGAATTGCTAGGATTTGGCTCTCTTGTGACCTGGTGTTTAGATTGTGGTTGCAGGATAAGTAGTTAAACCGGGAACGAAGATTTGGAGTAGAAGTGTGGAGAACTCGAAACAGAAGAGAAAGCGAATGAAGTGACCTACGGTTATTGAGTCGCAACCAGGATAAATATCTGAACGAAAGTGTAATTTGGTCAAATTTGCGAGCATTGCTGATGAATCTGACACACATATTGTGCACACGAAGTTTAGGTATGAGATGGTCGTAGGAAACAGCGGGCTGGCATTGCTAGGAAGGCAAAGTTCCTATATGGATCATAAATGTCACGTAGTAGTAGTAGTAGTAGTAGTAGTAGTAGTAGTAGTAGTAGTAGTAGTAGTAGTAGTAGTAGTAATAGTAATAGTAGTAGTAGTAATAGTAGTAGTAGCGATAGTGAAACAGTGGTGATGGAAGAAGTTGTGGAAGTGATGGAAATGGTAGCAGTAGTAGTAGTAGTAGTAGTAGTAGTAGTAGTAGAGCAGTGATGTCAAAGAAAGAGCGCATGAACGACGTTCGATTCCTTCGCGTGCTTACGTGCTGGAGTGGAACTCCGTAAACACAGAAAGAGCAAGACACAGGGGCGGACAATGTGAAAATGATCTGGTGTCCAAATGTCATTATTCGTTACACATTTGTTTATACATTTTTATTAAATTCAATTATCTGATAGCTGAATAATTTATATTTGCTTTACAATAGTCAGCCAAGATTAGTTTTGTAGACTCTTATAGCCTAATACTGCTTTAGTAACTTAAAAATAATATAACAGAATGATTTATGAATATTCTTGGTTATTACAATTAGGCTACTATCTTCTGTAATAGCGAACACAGGGAAAATGAACATTGGAAAATGAAGTTTAACCAGAATAGTCAGCCAAGGTTAGTTTTGTAGACTATTATAGCCGAATACTGCTTTACTAATAATTTAACATAGGCTATAATGATTTCTGAATATTCTTGGTTATTAAAATTACTATCTTTCGTAATGCCGAAAATAGGGAAAATTAACATTTCAAAATAAAGTTTTACCGGAATCGTTCCTACGATTTCTGTTCGATACCAGCCTTGTAATGTTTGATACTGTGTTATTTGAAGTAGCAAGTCGAAGAGTATAAGCACATATACTGTTAACAGATAATTTGGCCCTTAGTCTTGGCTTTGTTAGTCTCATCAATGAAAGAAATTATTCGTATACAGTAGTGGCATAAAAAAAAAACCGGACCGACCCATGTAGCTGTTTCCAGAATCACAGATTCAAATTTTGCTAGTTACAAAACATCTTGTATAATTAATTGTAACAATTAAATTTATTGCATTTGTTCGATTCTTATCGTCTTTTGTTTCCTTCAGTGCCTCAAACTTACAGACGAAAATACTTTGAGAGTTTTATTTTCATCTGACATCAATATTATATTTCTACCTCTATTCGGCAAAGATAACTGCGTATTTTTACATTAAATAGCAGTACATACCTCTGGCTTCACTATCCATATTGAAATTATCACAGTTTGACACAATACACAGCACAGGATTCTTTTGCATCTGCTACAAGAGTCGGTCCGGTTTTTTTTGCCACTACTGTACATATTGCTACAGAAAATTGTCATAATTTGAGCTGCAAACTTACGGACCATAGGATACAGTTTAGGGCTCTAACATTTGCAAAAGGTAAGGAGATCCTGATCATTATATGCATGTTTTAATAACGTTGTATTCCCAATATCAATTATTTGTAGCTGCAATTCTTGTGGTACAGTTTCTATGTTGGCAGCAAGAGGTCGATAGAAAACTTCTAGTTTAGTTTGCTGGGTGCATGATTAATGCCAACTGTACATTGTACAACCCTCACTGAAGCACGTATTCGTAGCTGCGCGCTCTACGTTCTCCAGTAGCGCAAGCGTTCTCTGTAGCGCATATGCGCTCTGATTGACATCCCTGTAGTAGAGTATAGTATTGGCAATAGTGAAGTAGTGGTGGTGGTGGTAGAAATGGCGCCAGTAATAACTTATTAGTAGTAGGTAATGATAGTGTAACAATAGTGATTAGTACTGGAGTAGTGGTGGTTATAATGTTAGTTATAATAGTAGCAGTAATGGTGATAGTGGCGGTGGGTGGGTAAGTGGTAGTAGTAGTGGTGATAGTAGGCCTATTAGTAGTACTAGTAGTGGAGTAGTGGCAGTAGTAATAGTGATGATAGTAGCAGTAGTAATAGTAGTGATGGTAGGAGTAGTATTATTAGGATAGTAGTAATAATAGTTGAGTATGATAGTAGTAGTTGTGGTGGTGAGAATATTAGTAGTGCTAGGAGTAGTTATGGTGATGGTAATAGTGATAGTAGTGGTAGAACCTGTAGTACTCGTCGTGATAGTAGTACTGATATTAGTAGAAATAATAGTAGTGGTAGTAGTACTTGTAGTAATAGAAGAGAAAAAATAATTTAACTGTGTGTTAATCTAGAGATTATTCAGCCTGAAAATCAACGTTAGCGATATATGACCGACAAATTATTCCTGGAACCCTCTCTCAAGGACAAGATTCCTTTACGTGTTGTAAATCAACGATACGTTACTTCTACCTTTAGTTTTCTCTCTATGAGACCATACTAAGGATTTTATCATCTTTAAGATCCATAGTCCTTCTTCGTTTTTAAATCTGGTAATGTCGGATCCAACGGAAACCATTGTAACCATTATCGTAAACGATTCATACCATGGTCACGAGGTTTGAAACACGGTATAGACATCAGATATTCAAAAGAATAAGTACCAACATATTAACAGAAAAAGATGAAATAATAGTAACAATTGTCTGACACATATAACTCAACAAGTGGGAGAGATCTGAGGTGATTCAAATAGAGACAGTTGGAGAAGTTTCCACAGAGCTAATTGCGGATTAATGTTTGCAATAATGGGGATAATAAGACTCAAATTTGCACATTAATAATCTAAATTATGGATTATATATTGCAACTGTCTATTTTCTGTGATTTTCCGAAATACTGACTAGAATTTCAACAATATCGACATATTGAAAGGTTAGGATACAATACGATTTCAGTTGTGAAATTAGTCGATGCTCGAAAACACAGTTTGCCACGTGACAATTTAAACAAATACAACGTAGAATTAATTTGTCATATATGAATCTCAATGTAGTAGGAAGCTTTCGATTTCTTCAAAGGTTCACACTCAGCCAACTATCTGCGGTCAGGTGTCGTTATACTTGCAAATAGCTGGCGTCAGGTTTCCAGTAACGTGAGGGATGACGCAAGTCCCTTACTTTCAGTGTCAGAAAAATTCACGATCAAAACATACAAATTTCAATACATCATCGACTGATCGTCCGCAGAGTCGAACGATCAGCCTCGGTGAATAACGAACTTGAGAAATAACCTTCGCGATTATGTATGGCCTACTTGTATAATGCAACCTGGCTTATATACTGCACAATTAATATGTACTCGTTCGTTATTTTCGTCTGTACAAAACGTGTTTTATTTACATTTCTTGATTGTTTAGTTGATTAGCGGTAGAAATTTTGGTTTAACTATTAGATAAACTTATTTGACGGATAATTTGTTCGGCTTCATCCACCTTCTATTTCTATATCCCTTTCTATATTTATTACCACAGTCTAGTATATACAGTCACGAAGCTTGAGTTGTGAGGGTGCTAGAAAGAATAGACTGTGCCGGTACTATTTCGCATTGTCTGTAATGAGGCGATATTAGCGATCCTAGTGGTTAGCAACTATCTATGGATGCATATCTAAGTATTGAGCTTCGTGACTGTATATACTAGACTGTGATATTACTTTTACTTCTTCTCTTTACTATTCTTAGACTTACTCTGTCTTTTGTACTCTTGTTACTTTTTTAGAGCCTTATTATACTTTTCTTCTACGTCTTATGTAATTCTTGCACTTTTCATTCACGTTCTTATGTTAAAATCGGTTGCACTTTGAAGAGAACAACCGCCAGGATCGCCACCCGTCCGCCGTAAACGACCACGAGATGGCAGTATAGTCCGTAATGCAATTCAAATGGAAGTTATGACGTGACTCCTTATGTAACAACTAGATGGCAGCATAGTAAACCCGACAAAAGTTGTTACCGTCAAAACCTATAACGCCAAGCAATCTGGGTATACTGTATTATGATCTAGGGTAATACTTAACTGTGAGAAAGGGCAGACAGATAGATGAGGGCAGACTGTAAGACAGTAGATAGGTAAGCAAGTAGGAAACATTCGAAGACCAGAATAAACAGATCGCTGATTTGCAGAAAATCAAATGTTTATACTTAACCCGTTTAATAGGTTTACATAATTTACTACTGCTACAGAAATATGTGTATTGGAGTAATTGTGGAATTCGAAATATATCATGCTAAGTATTTTGATCGAATTTAAATCAATACATAAGTCTATTTTTATCTAAATTCTAATTACTAATTGTGATAAAATATTCTGTATGTTTACTTGCTCCTAAGTATTGTGAGTGAATTCGAAACTGAAATAAATTTGCTATGGCGCTGTCTTTATTTAACACACAACGCACGTAACATAGTAAAAACGGTGTGTGTTCTCTATTGTGTTCATGCTGTGAAAGACGTTCAAAGGTAATTGATACAATAAATCAATCCAAGCTGGTGGACATAGTTAATATTTCAAATTCATTAGATAGCGTCAGGATGGCTGTACCTGGAGACAGTTGAACCTGTTTCTGTAGACTGCATGACATTTGTTTCGAACAAAAAATATGTACTTCAATTCACCATAACTTATTCACTGATTGAAATTCTATTAAATGTGAACCACATCGATCAGCCTCGATGTATACGTCGGCTTGAAAACCACAGTTACTGCTTCGAATTCTGGCTCGGACTTTCTTGTTTTTACATTTTCAATACGACTTTCTATTTAATACTAGGTCTACATGGAGGTTTGGGGTAATGCTAACCCTATGCCTAAATCTAAACCATTTATATGGTCTCTTTTAAAATGCCTTTATTGAGAGAGTAGAGTAGACAGGAACAGAAGAGAGAAGAGAGATAAAGGCGGGAAGAGGAGAAACAGGAGAGAAAAATAAATAAAGGAGAGAGAAGAGAAGAGAAGAGAAGAGAAGAGAAGAGAAGAGGAGAGGAGAGGAGAGGAGAGGAGAGGAGAGGAGAGGAGAGGAGAGGAGAGGAGAGGAGAAGAGAGAAGAGAAGGAAATGGGAATGAAGAGAGCAGAGAAAATAGGAGAGAAAGTAGAGAAGAGAAGAGAAGAGAAGAGAAGAGAAGAGAAGAGAAGAGAAGAGAAGAGAAGAGAAGAGAAAGAAAGGACATGAATGTGATGGAAAGAAGACAAAAAGGAGGGGAAGAAAAAAGGAAGTTAGGAAAGCCTATAATTACATATTAATTATTTCTTTGTGCTGTTCGATCTTCTATTATTTTTCTTTGACCTGAATTGCTGATCTGAAATAACGCAGCACGTCACCATCCTTTACGACTTGGGAAGGATTCGAACTGAGCCTCTCAGATGGATTTAAATATTACATTTTATTTCTCTGTCTGTTTCTTTCTCTGCATTTTGATACAATATGTAGTATATTATTTATTACTGAGAAATTACTTACAGCTTGTATTGTTTGTGCCCCGCGCCGTAGCTGTGTAAATTAAGTATTCATGCCTTAAACTAGCTATACGGAATGAGTGCTGGTTCGATTCCTCATGAGGGAAGAAGTTTGTCATTAAATTTGTTCCAGTATATGGAATCGGCACCCACCCAGAATCGTAATGAATTTGGCTGTCTACAGTGAGTAGTGAAATCCTAAAGCCAGCTATAACGCTTGGAAGATGGTCGGTTTACCCTGTACTGGTTGGATGATCGTTCACCTCTGCTAAGGAATGTGGACGTTTGGACAACAGTTGGCTTGTTAGGCCTTGTCCCTCCATGGACTGTTTCGTAACGAATTTAGCTTTCTTTTTATTATTTGTATTATTTCTTTTATTGTAACAAATAAATTAGGCTTAGAAAAACTATAAGGGAACATTTTAGCTTTACTTCCACATTAAGGCGTCATGGCAGCTCAGTTGGGAGAGCGTTAGTTTGCGACCACTGATCACCCGGTTTCAATTCTCGGCAACGCGACGCGGAGTTGATACTGTATGTGGTGAGCAACGCTGAATTTGTGATTATTTTTCTCAGGGTTCTTCCGTTTTTCCCTCGTCATTGTGCCAACACTCTGCTCAATTCCCTTTCTTTATCATCTCCGTCTCGAAAAAAAAATAGGGCACCACTTGTGTTTGCGTGACGACGAATCAATCGTTCGCAATAGTAAGTACTCCTTGCGGTTTGTTCAAAGATTGGTAGATGGCATTGGTGGTGAATTCTAAACGGCTCATGTATCTGCATAAGAAACACTGGAGCCGCCCTGATACTTATGTGACAGAGACATAACGGCTCATGTACCTATATCTGTGAGGTACGGTAGACCATGGCCACGGTATACGAATTTGAAAGCTGAATATAAATAAATAATATAGCGGATGTTGGGCAGCACAATTAATTGGCAATCAAGTCATTTCATCACAAGTGCACAAACAGCCTATTTCGTCTGAAATGCTTAGAGATGCTCCATATCCCGATAAGCACTTCTATTCTTGAATCAGGGATTGCAGAAACAGCACATGTCACTATTTGTCGCGAAATGAGTTTATTCGAGTTTCATGGACTGTTGATATTGGGCTATCATTCCATGCAGAAACCACACATGTCAGTATAGCCGTCTCACATTTGGAGATCTGTGAAATCCTGGAAGTGCGCAGAAACAACTCATGTCAAAGACATGTGTCGACACATTGGTTCCGATTCCAGACGGCAGACATCTACGACACAAGGATACAAAAATTGGTCCCACTGTAAGACAAATGTCTCAATTCTGATGGTGAATACGTTGAAAAATATCTCAACAATTACTATTTCTGTTCCAATGAAAATTTCCATGAAATTTTGTTCTCTTTCTGTAAATGGCCACAAGGAAACTTATTTTTTTACGTCCTCTGTAATTGCGCTCGAGTGGCCAAAATTTGTGTAAGCACTTCTTTTGACATTATTAAAATGATGGAAGAAAAAAGATCAATTTTTGTGTCTGCCACCATGAGAATGTTTGCTTGTAAGTACAAAGGAGAATACCATATTTACCTTCTTCATTGGCATATCCAGACAAAATCCTGCCAATTCAAAGAGAGAAGCTTGACGATATACGCAAACTAATGCGTTACATACCACACGAATATCAATTTTATAATAATATTCTTCAGTGACCTATTGTGGAAAAATAAGTTCATTTATATGCTACACTTATGTATTAAGTACACTGTAGACCTATGCATATATTATATCCCTAATTGGACAAATAAACTTTAGCTGAACTGAAATTATTATACTACAATTTTGATTCCTTGCAGAAACAACACATGTCAAGTTAATATAGGCCCTACATTGATTTATTTCATTAACAATTCATTAGATTCCAATAAATTTGGTATAAAACGACACATCTATTAGGCTTCTGTCTGAAGAAGCCAGTACTATAACCAATGATGTGGTCTACCACCAGTAATACAGTTTTTTGTGTCTACTGAAAAATTTAGTTTTCATGACGTGTTGTTTCTGCAATCCCCGAATCACTTCTATTTCCTCATTGCGTCATAAAGACAGTGTTTACAATTACTTATGAAACACCCTATATGTTACACTTAATGCTACAAGATATTGTTATATTTTGATTGTTGCTTGAAAATGCATCAAGAATTAATCAGACGCGTAGGAATATAGTCGGCTGGCTAACAGTCTGTCATCGCTAGTGAAAGTGAGGGCCACAAAAAATAACCCACACAACATATGGACGTCGGCGGATATCACATTGATGCTATATAAATATATGTACTATCTTAACCTCGTATAAAATTGCCTTTGGCTCTAAAAAAAGAATACAACAATGTTATTTTTTGTTATAAAATATTTCGGTGATGCCATCTTAGGTGGCTCATTTTATGGATAACTAAGGGTAGGTCGGGTTTTTTAGCTGCATATATATGCATATCTTTAAGAGGTATACGTCTTGTAGATTATGTTATTTTTTGTGGCCATAGAAAAAGGAGCCCAGGCTAGTAAAATAAAACAAAAAATATGAGAGAAAATTAAATAAGAAAAGGGCCAATGTCCTCACATAACATGGGAAAAGAATTTACACTGCAGACAGTTTTATTTCTATCGTTTTCTTTTTTTGTGTGTTCAACCCTTTCTACCCTTTTCCCCGAGGATGTGCTGGCAATGACGAGTATGTGTGTTGTTTAGATACTCGCTTCCTTCCATCCATTAATTTACTAGAGGAATCTTAATCAGTTCTTAGACAATGAAGTAGGTGTATTATAGAAATAGTCTTTCCTTATCATTACACACCATTAGACTATTACGTTCAAATTGCTTCGTATTAATGACAACGGGCCATAAGACTTTCACATCGTATCAGGATGCAGAGAAAGAAACAGACAGAGAAATATTAGTCTGTATTGTAATATTTAAATCTACCTGAAAAGCTCAGTTCGTAACGGTTCTGTGTTCGAATACTTCCCAAGTTGTAAGGATCGTGACATGCTTTGTTATTTCAGATCAGCAATTCAGGTCACAGGAAAATAAATAATAGAAGACAGAACCCAAAGAAATAATTATTAGTATGCAATTATTTATTTATTTGTTTATTTATTTATTTATTTATTTATTTATTTATTCTGGTGTAGTTAAGGCCATCAGGCCTTCCCTTCCACACCACCAGAAATACAAATACAATAGGCCTAATAGAAATAAAACGGAAACAAATACAATATAAACAAAGTAAAGCCACACAAAAATATACGCAGGTTGCAGTCACACAAACTTTAAATGAGTGATTAAGTATCGTAATTAATTGTATCCTAACTAATTAACTAACAAACAAGAAACTTGCAATTTTAATCTAGAGTAAAAAATAAAAAAAAACACAAATCAACACTTCTAGCAATATCTAAAAAGCATTAAATAAGACAAAATGTTTAAATTTAATTTTGAATTGTGATAAAGTCCGGCAGTCCCTGACGTCATTAGATAACGAATTCCAGATTCGAGGGATTTATACGGTGTAGGAGGATGAGTATAAAGACGTTCTATGATGAGGAATAGAAAGAAGTGCTTGATGCCGGTTTCGAAGAGTTGTAAGAAATTGAAAGCGCGATAAGAGATAATTCGGAGTAGAAGTATGCATGATTGCGAATGAACAACAAATTAAATAATCATTAAGACAAAAATAATTAAATCACGCAAAATAGAAGAGACAGTGAATGTATTGTTCTTGGTTCCTTAAGACGCACCCATCAAAGTAACTGGGGGGAAGGTGATATATGGTCAAATTTACGAGTATTGCAGATGAATCGTATGCACACATTATGAACACGTTGTAGTCTCTAAGCTAAGAGTGAACTTACATTAGTTAGTAAGGAATCGCAATAATCAAAATGGGGCATTACAAGCGTCTGAATAAGATTCTTTTTTAGACTAAGTGGTAGAAATTCTTTCATATGACCTTCACGGATAAAAAAAATATGGGGACGGAGTACTTATATAGATAATATGAAAATGAAAGAAAGATTTGGACTGGCCTGGTTCAGACTAGGGATTTGAAGATTAAGAAATAATAGAGGTAATATACCTCAAGGTATTTGCCCATTATGTGAACAAAGAGAAGATGACATTCATATTGTTCTTGAATGTCAATCTACAAAAGATTTACGGATGAAATTTATAAATGAAAAGTTCCTACTAATGAATAAAGAAATAGCTAGGCCTGTAAGAAAACTTATGAATAATAATAACACAAAGTTACAAAATCAATTAGGTCTATATCTATTTTTGGCTAAAAAAATTAGAATGGAAAGAATAAATGAAATAACTAGAATTGTATGTATGTATGTTTTTACACACACTGCAAATGGGTATATACCCGGTGGCAGTGGTAACTAATTACACTCAATAATTACACTCAATAATGACAATTAATAATGAACACAACTAATAAAAACAATGATAATAATAATAATAATAATAATAATAATAATAATAATAATAACAAGGAGCATCCTAAATTAAATGAAGCATGATCACTTAAAATAACATTTATGGTAAATCTAATTTGTATCTTAATCCTAAGTTCGAACTAACACCCACGAGTGTGACAGGTTTATACCTGCACAAGTACCTTTCAGCACTGCACTTATTTCGCTGTCAACTCACTCACTGCACTGATTATATTCTGATTTCACTAACACTTCAAAACCATTTCACTGTTCAAATACTTTGCACAGCCACTTCACTGACACAAACACACTTCACTTACACAATAGACTTCACTGACACTAAACACTTCACTGACACAACACACTTCCTCACTGATAGAACACTTCAAATAACAAGATATCAATTACACCCTTTAAATAGTGTGTATAATATACTACCGTCTATTAGTAAAGTCCTTACGCCTATTTTTAAATCTATTTTTAAATCATTGAGATAAGAAAAAAAAAAGGTTCAGTTTTGATAATACAATATATAAATATAATAAAACATACATATTCAAAAGATTTAAATAAGTAATAATGAGACAAATATGTTTATACGCTTGTTTTTGTGTTACAGATGTAGAATTATGCATGGAAGAAAATATCAAGTGTTGTAGTATGGAGAAATTGCAGGAAAGTCAGCATCTCTTAATAAGGAACAAATACACTGGAACTGAAGTACCGGAGGAAATTATTGCTAAAATAAAAAACAAAAAAGGAAGGAATTATTAAATAAAAGTAAAGCTACTGAGTTAATAAGTAAATTCAATTTTGGCAGGTATGCATTTTCTAGACTGACCGATAATAACATTTTTGACTTGAATAGAAACTACTTAACGATCTTTTTTATTTCTAAATGTAATAGTTTTGAAGGTACGACAAAAGAATACTATGAAATAAAATTAAGAAATGAAGGCTTACTAACGAGAGAGAGCGTATACGAACTATGTAAGTATTTCTGTACCGAAAGAGGAATGAAATATACTAGAATAAGGGAAGATTTATATATGCTAGCTGCACATTGCAGATTGAAACATGAAGTGCATCTTAGGCAAGTGAACAAAGAGTAATTGTAACAACATACTAAAATGAGTTGAGTCTTGCACAAAACTAGTCGTAAGTGCAAGATAAAACATCTTATATTAAATATTTAAATTGTAGAAATTGTATTAAAAATGGTATATCTATATGTAAAATTATAAAGTGTGTCATGTAAGGTTTTAAATGATTATAAGTATGTGCTTTTTCTGTGAACTATAATATAATAAATATAATAAATATCAAAATAATAAATTATAGACCTTCACGGCTAATGTGTTGAGAAGAAAAGTGAAAAGGGATTCATCGAATTCCATAATAATAGGATGAAACGGTTATGCTGTTGTTTGGGATTTAAAATAGAAGTTTGATATTTCTTTCCATTTCTGCCTTTGTATTTCCCACATTTAAATGTAACAAGGCATAGGCTTCTCTTTAATTACTTCATAACTGTACCTCATTCCGCGAGGCCAGTGCAATTTTACCCGAAACAATTCATACATGAATATGTATGTAGGGTAAAGTTGTTTATTTCCGTAACACCCCTAATCCCGTGATACCTTTTGAAAATTGAATGTCAGTCAAAGCTTTGCCGTTCGACCATAGCGCCAGACATCTTTCTCGAAAGAGTTTATCTTTCGCCTACTTTTGAGACATCGGTGAACTTCATGGCAAAATACCCAATTCCATTACATTCAGTGAAAAAAAAAAAAAAACGTATCACGGAATTAAGAGTATCACGGAATTAGGCAACTTTACCCTATATGTATTTATTCACATTGCAAATGGGCAAATACCCGGTGGAAGTGATAACTAATTTATTACACTCAATAATGACAATATTAATAATAAACACAATTAATAATAAATTAATACTACTACTACTAATAAATAATAATAACAATAATAATAATAATAAATAATAACAATAGTATAATAAAATTAACAAGGAGCATCTAAATTAAATGAAGCACGATCGCTTAAAATAACATTTAAAGAAAATCTAATTTGTATTTTAACCCTAAGTTCGAACTAAAACTCACGAATGTGATATGTTCATACCTGCACAAGTACCTTTCAGCACTACACTCATTTCGCTGTCAACTTACACACTGCACTGGTACTACGACACATTTCGCTGATTCTATTCTGATTTCACTAACACTTCAAAAACATTTATTTCACTGTTCAAATACTTTGCTCTACCGCTATAAACTATAAAATTTCACTGACACAACACACTTCACTGACACAAACTTCAAATAACAAAACATCAATTACACGCTTTAAATAGTGTGCATAATATACTACCGTCTATTAGTAAAGTCGTTAAGCCTATTTTTAAGTACATTTTTGGTTATTGGTAAATCCTTTAGAAGTCTGCAGATAAAGCATTCCAGTCCCTGATACTACGATTGAGAAAAGAAAACGTCAGTAAGTTACTTGAAATTGTAATTTAATAATAATATGTAATTACAGAGAATTGAATTCATTTGAAAATTGATACCACAGTTAAGTATATTCTAGAATTAAACCATGTTAAATTAACTATTTCTTAAGCCGATTCAAAATCTAAAAATAAAGGTATTCCAGTAGAATCTGGCAGTTTTGAGAACACTGCCGTTTCTAACACTGGTTGCTGAGACCTTCAAAACATGCCTTTTCTCCTGTGATTGTAGGAAATGAAATTATGGCTAACTGGAAATGACAAAGTCTATTTGCAGTAACAGCATATATTGAGTCTAAATCCATCACACATGTTCAGAGAAGATTTAGAAATGAATTTAATGTTCCACGAGATGGAAGAATTCCATCTCGTAACACAATTCTGAAGTGGGTGAGTAAATTCAGTAACAATGAGAATGTTTGTGATAGATTTGTTGGTGATCCGCGATCAGTCCGTAAGGCAGAAAACAGAGTTAGAAAAGCTGTACTTAAAAGTCCATCTCACTCTGCCAGACTCAATCAGAAAAGTTGAATTTATCGCTCACAAGCATGTGCCGTAGTTTACAAGAAGATCTCAGATTCCATCCATACAAAAGCCAAATTGTGAACTATCTTTATGACACTGATAAACCTGTTCGATTAGCGTTTTATAGAGAGTTCAGTGAAATGTTAAATGCTGATTCGGATATTCAGAACAAACTCATTATGTCGGACGAGGCACACTTTCATTTATCTGAGTTCGTTAATAAACAGAATTTCCGGTACTGGACTGAAGATCAATCTATTCAAGTCCACGAACAACCACTACATAGTGAGAAGGTAACAGTGTGGTGTGACGTTTCTGACTCTGGAATTATCGGCCCATACTTACTTGAAGTACGCTACCGCACTGTGACTGTCAACGCAGATCGGTGCCAAGAAATGTTGGGAACAGTGGAACTGCCTGAGATGGATCACCATAATGAGTTTTGGTTCCAACAGGATGGGGCGACAGCACACACTGCACGTGAATCAATTAACTGTCTGCAAATCTTGTTTCCTGGGTGCATAATTTCACGATTTGGAGATATCACCTGGCCGCCACGGTTTCCTGACTTCTTCTTATGGGTATATTTGAAAAGTAAAGTGTACTGTAACAGACCACACACCATAATTCAGTTAAAAGAAAACATAAATAATGAAATTAGACCATTGATCATGATGTATTGCAAAGAATAATGAGCTTTCAGAGCAGATTGCAAGAATGTGTTCGTTGTCGTGGAAGTCACTTAAAAATGTAATTTAAAAAAATAAGTACAGATTAATAAATTGCATTCTACAACATTGTTTCCAGTAAAAGTGTTGTCTGTTAATTCAATTAGATTGTCCCACAATAAGACTATGAAAACCGCCACATTCTACTGGAACCCTTGTAGTTTATGACGTAGATGTTTTGTTCCCAACATTTTTCCATCGTCTGCCTCATAATCATAGGCAGGAAGTTCGTAACAAAACAGTAGATTTCAGTTGAGTACAGCGAGAAGTATAAATGTCATTCGCGCCTCGCCCTGCTCACGCTCACTACAGACGATACCCAGTTCACATAAACAACTCATAGTATCATTCTGTGGAGCTGTGTACAGTCGTGAATAATTTGAAGAATATTGCTAATTTACATTAATAGTTTAGGTTCTGAACAAAGTGAGCCATTCTGTCATTATTGTATTATTTACGTAATGTTAATATTATGCATGATTCCAAAGAAGCAAACTCATCTCTTATTAAATAATAACGCAAACAGCAGTGTGTAACATGCTTATTTTTTCGCGGATTATTCTTCGTTAAATGTTGCTTGAAAGACAAGTTTATTTATCAGCCGTCAAAACTTGTTTATTCTTCGTTAAATGTTGACGTCTCGTGCTGCTATGCATTCGGTTGCGTTACAGTCCAAGTTCATTCAACATCAGAATTACGATACGAACTTCCTAGCTGCAATTACGATGTCTTACAGCCCGAAATGTTTAATTCAGCTTTTCGATCGCCCCATACTTCCCATACGAACATGTTTCGAGTATTTTAAAATAATTTTTTTTACATTGTCTGTAATTGTATACCTTCATAGTTTAAACTAAAAAAATAATTGGTCTCATATGTCTTCTTTTTTTTAGAATTAACTGTACACAGTATCAAGTAGGTACAGAATTGAACATTTTATTTCTAATATCTATAATCTAATTTTTTCTTTTTCTCTCATTAAAAGAGCTTTGGTTCTATATAGCGCATAAAGTACTGCCGTCATTTAGTAGAACTGTAATTTGGTTTCTCTTATTTTACTATTTCAGAGTTCTCTTTACAGTATCAAACATGTGATTCAATGTTCTAATGTTATAACCAGTGATGATAAATATACATAAACAAATGCATACTTGTATCGGAACTGCATATGTTAAAAAAGTTACCGTAGTTTCCCCTAACTATGGTCCCATTTGTCACATTTTTCTTTGTATACTCAGTACTATTCATCCAGATTAAGTTAAATTTTGGCTTCGGACTCTTGTAAGTTTATATTAAATAAATGTTGACATATGTGTTAGAAATTATTTAATTACAAGTGTTAAAAAATAATAAGCATTGGTACATAGTTGTATTCTGAGTTGCCAACTATGGTCCACTCATATATTCATGCTTGAAAGCATGAATGGACTATAGCTGGAGCTGTAATTATTCCTAAATCAATACATTGAGTTTCTAATTTAAGGGTAGAAACATAATCTAGCACAGTAATATTAAAAATAAATGAAAAGTACATGTATTCTTTTTATTAGTACACATTACATAAACACTCAATAAACAAGTGGAATCTGAAAGTCATTTTTCTGCAATAATGAACAACTACAAAAAAACCGGGCCACATAAAGTTTCTCAATGTTTTTATGAGGTGAGAATCAGAAAATCCTTTATGAAAAATTAAGAAAACATTGCTTCCCAGAAAAAAAATTATTGATTATTATTTTCAAAGCCAAACAATGGATATAATTAAAAGGTGTAAAAACTTACAAATTAGATCAATTTTCTTCCAAATGTTCAACTAATTTTGTGGCCACCCAGGTGTTGGTAATAGCGGGTATTACCTCCCCGTGACTGTATGACTGTTACCATTCGCCGATTCAACCCTTCGATCAGATTCTGGATGTCAGTCTGGTCGATTCTATTCCATTCTTTACTTGGAACATTTCGGAGCTGCTGTAAGTTGCTGTGAGGAGTTAGGCGACTTCTAACTTGCTTCCCTAGCATGCCTCACACATGTTCAATAGAGTTTATATCAGGACTTCTTGCTGGCCATGCCATCCTATTCAATCTAACGTCGTGAAGGAACTCATCCACGATTCTTGTAGCATAAGGGCGTGCATTGTGATGTATTAACAGGAACGTTTCACCAATAAGTGGGGCATATGGTACCATATGTTAAATTAGACCTTCTTCGATGTATCTTGGAGCAGTCAGAGTACCTCCATTAATGAAAACAACTTCTGTGTGAGCTTCATACGAAATG
The DNA here is from genome assembly GCF_040183065.1 of Periplaneta americana. NCBI lineage: Eukaryota > Metazoa > Arthropoda > Insecta > Blattodea > Blattidae > Periplaneta > Periplaneta americana. Next base: position 139,536,762 of record NC_091117.1, on the reverse strand, counting down.
CCATCCCATACCATTACTGATCCACCTTGGAAACTGACACGTGAACTGAAGGAACATGAAGAAAAACGTTCTCCTTCTCTTCTCCACACTCTTTCACGTCCATCTGTAAACTAAATCTCGATTCATCTGTGAAGAGCACTCGTCGCCACTTCTCCAGGTTCCAATTAGCATGATTGCGAGCAAAACATAATCGTTCAACATGATGTTGCTGGAGCAATTCTGAGCCTTTAGCTGGTCTTCTGGAATCAGCCCACATTCATCCAGACGTCCTCTTACAGTTCTCTCACCCACGTTAACTTGTCTTATTTTCTGGAAGGCTCTTCTGGTCTCAATAGCTGTGGAATGGCGATTTCTTAATGTGTTTAGGACAATAAAATGGTCGTCACGAGCCGAAGTTACTCGTTTTCTCCCTGAACTGGGTCTCCTGGAATAATCTCCTGTCTCTCTAAAGCCATGGTATACTCGTTGTACGGTCGATCGAGGAATCCCAAGAACTGCAGCCACATAACGCTGACTATTCCTACCTTCTATCAATGCAACCACTTTTGCTGAATCGGTAGGACTTAGTGACATTTGTATACAATGAAGTACTCCAATACTGCCTCAAAAGAACTTACCAGTCTGTAGACATCTTCAGCTTAGCTCGAAATGAGTCCTAGAAGTTTACACACAATATTACAAGAAGAACGAATCTTCTTTTCAGATCATTGTTGGCTATTATGTATTCAGTATTACAGTGTTACGTATCACAAAATAAATGAATAACTAAATGAACCTCAGCACACCTACAATTATTTAAAAAATCCTACAATTTTAAAAAATGTTAAAGAAAATGTAGTTGGCCCGGTTTTCTTGCAGGTGAATGTATATCAAAGAACAAAAGTACGGTATCAAAATAAACTAACACATTCTTAGCAAAATATTATGCAAATAAATTCAATGATAATGTTTATTTATCGTACTGAGAACTACATTCATGAGGCTTATTTCGATCCTTTGAATCTCCACTTCTCTTGTAATTCTGAAATTGCATCATAATCTGTATCCAATTCAATTTCATCGCTCTCATAGTCACTCATAGGGACGGTTGTTTTCTTCTACCCTGAAGTTTTCGTTTTACCGGACCATCATTCGTGCTAGTACCATTGATGCTGGAACAGCCTGTTTCTTTGTTTACTTGACTATAATGTTAAATGGTGTTTTAGAATATACTGAGATGCCGTATTTGCAGAAGTAAATAATCACATTGATAACATTTTATTGAAACAAATATTTCAAAATGAAATACAACTATGGTCAACGAAAAATTGTGGTACATAGTTGAGGACTGACTTCTAGCCTTGAGGTTAAACATTTTTCACGCAGAGTCCTTAACCTCTGCCAGTGTAATTATTACGTGAAAGTAAACACTATACAGCCAGGTTTAATTGTACAAAGAATCATATATCTATAACGTAACAGTTCTACAGAGCAGAGCTTAATAAAACAGACACTCACAAACTGAATGATTTCGTGTCTTCACAGATTCAATAGAACGATGCACACTGACCTTGTTAAGCATCCATATCATTGCCACGTGTAATGGTAGATAGAAGCATCTATGGGGAACATAATTCCATCACAGTGGCGCCTTAAATGGCAAACACCGAACTCTTGGGGGACTAAGTAGTACATAATGCGTCTTGGACCATAGTTGGGTGCCTGGACCATAGTTATGGGAAATTACGGTACTGTAATTATATGTGCATATTTTGGACGTTTGTAGATATTTCGACATTAAAAACATATTTCATGCGTATTTCAGCATGAGTCTATTTCAATATTTTTGTAGTAAAAGTTGTTTTCTAGTTTTCAGGACTTTGTAGTAATTATCTACATTAGCTGACGGCGATCTTTCTCGACAAAATTTATTCAGAACTTCTTGATTTGAATTGAGGAATACGTACAAACTAGGCCTACTAAAATTGAGTGGAAAGTAATAATTTTCATTTTATCTAGTTATTTTACACTTATGACTTTAGGGTGTGTATTTTTGGATAAACTTCAATATACGTATAGTGGAGAGGGGGCGAATGAGGTTGATATGTTTTGTGTTGATGTTCCTTGTATAGAGGGCGTCGTGATGTATTAGGCCTAATGTTTTGGTATGTCATTTTATCTTATGTAAATAAAGAAAACAGTGTTCCACGATTTTTTTCAGTAGCTTCTACGTATTCTGCAAGTCAAATAAATGAGTTCTGAATAAATTTTTGCAAATCTAGTTTTTCAGATAAAACTCCCTGTTAAGCAGACTTGAATAATTTCAAGGGAAAAACTGTTCCGGGGCCGGATATCGATCCCGGAAAAATTGAGACGGTGTCGGGTGCAGTTCCTGGTGGCTCAGTCGGTAGAGAGCTGGTGCGTTCAACCAGAGGTCCTGGAATCGACACCCGGCCTTGGAACAATTTTTCCCTTGAAATTATTCAAGTCTGAATAAATTTTGTTGAAAAAACGCGTCGTCAGCTAAAGGCAGGAATGATGGTCTGAAGAATATGACGGAAGTGATCAAATTGCCTCAAGGACACAATAGTGTGGACGTTAGTCCCATATTGTTACCAAAGTTTATAAGTTTTGCTCCTCGCTCCATGTGATGTAGAAATAACTTCTTCTACGCACGAGTTTATTTTTACTGACAGAAGAAACAAGTTGGATCCATAAAACATGGAAAAGATTACTGAGTGACATAATTTCATATATTTATGAAAGAAAATAAATTGTCTGTATCAAACTGGTTTTAATAAAATTAGCAATAGCCAATAAGGGCAAAATGAATATGTGTATAGCGAGGGTTACGGGGTTAGGTGCAAGTGACCCGAGGTTTAAACACGAAATTTCGCCAAATGTCCATACATAATTTTGTAGCGCACAAGTCCGTAATTGAATAAATTAAAACTTTTTGATAAGAGTTTTAAGTTAGAAATTCGCTTTGTGTTTGTATGCTTTGTTTTGCGTGTTTTGTTTTGGTATCTAGGGACTGTGTATACTAGAAAAAAATACGTGGAATAAAAATTATTCGTTGACGGAGGCCTTGCATGATGCTATTATTTCTTTGTTGTTAAATTACCTGTCTCTGAATTTAATAAATAATGTTCCTTTATGTTGGAAGTGATGTCGGGATCTGTTGAAACCGGAATTCCTTCTGGAGTTGCTATTAAAGTCAAACAAGCTGAAGATAAGTTGTTGCCAATTAAATAAAAGTATAAGTAAACATATTTTTTTTGGCCTTAGTGGTTGTAAAAGTTTTTAGGTCCGTAATTTTTACGCTGAAGTGTCGTTAAATAAACTGCAATTACAGCATAACTACAACTACACTACCACTCATCACCACCATGTATCGATTTATATTATTTAGTCCATTCATCCATCACCATTGCGAAAATTTTGAACCTACATCAGACATTCACAGGTAACTAACTAGAAAGGGCAATACTATCGTTTAATGGTCTTAGTAATAAAAACCCTTATACAGACGTTTAACTATTTACACAGTGAAAGCTCGTTTATAAGTCGTGTGTAAATTTCTTACTAATAATCACTGCATACGTCCTGTATAACAGTACAACTATTACACAGCTACGTCATCATATTTTCGTCTTTACTTCATTACGAAAGGCAATAGAATAAGTGAGATTCTCTATTGCATCCGATAGTACGCGCTAGTGTGCTGCGCTAAGTATCGATAGCACAACTGGCTCTGATCGATTAACACGATATAATTTGTTCAAAGAGTATAGCTGCAGTAATATTATTATAATTATTCTGTGCTTTTCGGTTTGTTCTTCTGTGTTACAAGGCAATCATCATCATAAAATTACAATCGATGCGAACAGCTGTTAGAGAGGCGGCCATTTTTTTCTCTATGTACAACGCTTAAACAAGAGGTTTCGTTAGCCTATGTAACTACATCCATCTCTTATGCATGGTTTATTAGTAACGTTTTCTGTTCCAACTCTGCATAGGCTAAGTCTCAAGGTTTATTAGAAAGACCGTAAGACAAAGGGCACGTATGTAGCCAGGGACATTAATATTCACTTCTCTGGCTTGCATTGAAGCCGTGACCGCTGGAAATAATGCTACCACTTGAATAACAAATGACGTACGTATAAATACAAAACTATAGGCCCATAGCTTTAGGACGGCACTTAAAATGTATCAAACATGTATGTTAACAATGGTGATAATTAATGGTAATATAATATCTCCCACAGAACATTGCTGCTCAAATATAATGCTCCACTTGCTGAATACTTCACACCGCATGGCAATGAGGTCAGCACAAGTGACACTCGCCAAGGTTGCGGCTTGAATAAATCTTACGGGAACTACTGATTCCCACTCTTACTTTCAACTGTAATTGTGACGTTTTGGTGTCAAAGGCAAAAGGTGAAGCTGGCCACGGAGGGGTGAGAGACACGTGAAGAAAGGGATTCCTCTAGTGGGGGAAGGGGGCTAGTGGTCAGCATCATGTTTTGGATGCTCTGAACCCATTATGAAACGATACTATTTTACTTGTTTGCAGGATGCTGGGTGTGCTGCAGAAGCGTTGTGTAGAGATCAATGATGAGTAAGAAGGAGGATGAAAAGGGGAGGAGATGAAGAGAAAGAGAGAGAGAGAGAGAGAGAGAGAGAAATGGAGTAAAGAAATAGAAAGGGAAGGAATAAAAGAACAGCAAAAAGATAGAAGAGACATAGCAAGAAATAAAGAAAGTGAACTAGAGGAAAATAGAAAGATCTGAAAAGAAAGAAGAACTGGAGAAGAAAACAAAAAAAAAAATGGAAAGAAATATTAAATATACCGTACTGACAGGGGATTTGATCCTTTGCAGCACAGTAAGCCAAAAAATAACACAAATCGTATTTTTTTTTATGTTTTTCATATTATGGATCATAACTAGGTGGCGGATGTTGATCTTCTTATTTTTCACAATAGAACGATGCCTATTAATGTAGAAATTCTTTCTATGTTAATATCAACTTAAAAAATTAATTTCTTATATTGCATTTTTTTTGCATTTTTTTTATGTTTTCGAGCTAATAGGTAATTTATTTTTTACATTTTTTCAGCACTTTTCTTGGCCATTTTTAATATTTTGAACTTTCAGATCATTTTGAATGCATTTTACTTCCTTCTTTACATATAGGCCTGTTAAATCTTTTTCTAAGCAAACACATCAATCGTAGGCTCACTAGTAATTACCCACTGAATAAGTGAATAACAGTGAAGTTTGAGTTTTATAATTTGGAACAAATCCCGAAAAGACAAAGCATATGATTATGTCTCTTGACCAGAATATTGTACGAAATGGAAATATAAAAATTGGAAATTTGTCCTTTGAAGAGGTGGAAAAATTCAAATACCTGGGAGAAACAGTAATAAATATAAATGATACTGGGGAGGAAATTAAACATAGAATAAATATGGGAAATGCCTGTTATTATTCGGTTGAGAAGCTTTTATCATCCAGTCTGCTGTCAAAAAATCTGGAAGTTAGAATTTACAAAACAGTTTTATTACTGGTTGTTATTTATGGTTGTGACTCTCACTTTGAGAGAGGAACATAGGTTAAGGGTGTTTGAGAATAAGGTGCTTAGGAAAATATTTGGGGCTAAGCGGGATGAAGTTACTGGAGAATGGAGAAAGTTACACAACACAGAACTGCATGCATTGTATTCTTCACCTGACATAATTAGGAACATTAAATCCAGACGTTTGAGATGGGCAGGACATGTAGCACGTATGGGCGAATCCAGAAATGCATACAGAGTTGGGAGACCGGAGGAAAAAGACCTTTGGGGAACCGAGACGTAGATGGGAAGATAATATTAAAATGGATTTGAGGGAGGTGGGATATGATGGTAGAGACTGGATTAATCTTGCTCAGGATAGGGACCAATGGCGGGCTTATGTGAGGGCGGTAATTAACCTCCGGGTTCCTTAAAAGCCAGTAAGTAAGTAACTTTATGTTATTATTCTTAAGTTTTTTACAACCATTTCTTTATTCATTTGTAGAAACGTTTCATTTATAAATTTCATCCGTATTTCTTTTGTATAGCTAGCTGGCCTTCTATGCTCGATGTCGCAGGTTCGATCCCGGCTCAGGTCGATGGCACTGAAGTGTGTTTAAATGCGACAGGCTCATGTCAGTAGATTTACTGGAATGTAAAAGGACTCCTGTGGGTTAAAGTTCCGGCACCCCGGCGACGCTAATATAACCTCTGCAGTTGCGAGCGTCGTTAAATAAACCATAATTAAATTCTTTTGTATATTGACATTCAAAAACAATATGAATGTCATCTTCTATATGTCCACATAATGTGCACGAGCTGATGAAGAAAGGAAAAAAGGAAGAAAGAATTGGGAGGGAAAATAAAAGAAAAAATAAAAAGTTAGGACAAAGAATAAAAAAGAAGGATAACAGAAATAGAGTGAGATGAAATGGAAAAAGAAAAAGGAATAGGAGAGGAAGGAAAGAAAGAGAAACAAATGGATTAATAAACGAAAAAAAAATAACATGACATAAACTTATTGGACAATAACAATAAAGAAATGGATATTGCAAAGAAATAAATTTCGTCGTTATGAGTGACAGCCAACAGGATTAAAGAAATGATAAAAACTTTTACGATTGTAACATATATTTAGAGGATTATGAACTGACTCCGCTCCTCCCGACCTTTCGTCAGAAAGCAAAAACTGACCTACATTTCGAGTTCTGTGTACCGGGGTCATAAAATAAGCATTTGCTTCCAATAGAGATGAAAGCCCACAATGGATCTCATTTCCTGAATGGCAGCTTCTGGAACCCCACTGAGCGGAGCTCGAGGAATCATCACATCATAAAATCATCAAGTGGCAACGCAGCTGCAAGTCCTCAGCTCAGCTTTCATCGTGATTCCTTCACATAATCAGCTACCGCCGCCTCTACTTTTCAGTGATCATCCCTATACATAGTATAGCGTGTGCAGTCCAAAGTTACTAGCCTTTATTCTACAGCATGTTAAAAAGTGATGTTCAAAAATTGAGGGATGAGAAGTAAAAATGTTCCAGTAAACATGGGTCCGCAAATTAACCATTTACGAGATAATCCCATGTTGTGCTGGTTGGGACCCGCTGAATACTAAATATTGATTCCAATAAAGATAAAGGTAAAGGTAAAGGTATCCCCGTAACATGCCATGAAGGCATTTGGGGAGCATGGAGGTAGAGCCCCATGCTTTCCATGACCTCGGCACTAGAATGAGATTCCAACAAAAGCAATGTCAATTTTATTTTATTTATCATTCACGAGTCAATAACACTCATAATTTTGGCTTCAAAACCCAGACATGTGATTGAACAGACAGTCAACTCTGGATATAGTGAACTCGGTTATAGCGAACCTAAATCGTCTGTCCCGACCCGCATACATTAAAAAGTACATTAATATTTTCGTTTATAGTGAACTCTCACTTCGTTTATAGTGAACCTAAAACTAGAACTTTCTCAGAAAATGTAATTTTAAAATGGCCAAAATGGTAATTTAGGAAACCCTTTGTCCTATGTTCAGAACAAAATCTCAAACCTTCTACTCCGTAAGTGCATTGAAAGACAAAGGGTTAATTCAGCTTCCTAGACAGTTTGAAACATGTTAAAAAGAATAGTGTAGGCAGTGATGGATAAAGGAAGAATTAGTTCTGATCCCTTTAAAAGAGATTATTAAAAGAATAGGAAGAGAAAGTGTTTTCTTTTGTAAAAGGGAGTAGAATGATGACCAAAGTGTAAATACAAGAAAGATTACAGTATAATCGTCCTCAACCCTTCCTCTCGTATTTTTGTAAAAGTGAATCCGGGGAAATTCCAAGGCCGAGTACACAGTAGCATACCTCTAGTGGGAAGACGTGCGAAATCAGTCAGTGCCTACTACCTACATGGCCAGATTAGATTCAAGTTTTGAACTATGAACATCAGATTGTCGAAGCATAAAGTGTTTAAGTTGAAAGATAAAGAGAACGTTAGTACTTACAAACTGGCATTAACTGTATGTATAGCAACGTCAGTAGTATAAAAAACAAACACTTCGGTTTTAGTGAACCTCGGATATAGTGAACGAAATATGCTATTCCGCAGAGATTCACTATACCGGAAGTTGACTGTACACAAAAAACTTTTTTTTTTTGAACAACAGAAAAATTTGTGGATAAACAAGGTACAGTACAGTATGGACTAGAGATGAACAAAACTAACTGCCGCCCTCACCGTGGTGGGAATATAATGGTGTAGCAGACCTTTGACTCAAACTCGTTTTCTACTGCGCATGTCGTCACTTGGGAAGCAGCAGCGGCGCGCTAACTCGCGCCGCAGTGCTCGAGGAACAAAACAAACAGCTGTTGTGTGTACGTGCACGGTGTTAATTCTTTGTTTATATATATTATATTGAATGTTATTCTTGTATCAGTAATGCTATTAATGTGACACATGCTATTAGTATGCCTGGATGTGCAGTATCTGGTTGTTCTGAGTTACAATCGAAAAACAAAAGGAACTGACGTAAAATATTATAGGCTTCCGAAGAATGAAGACTTGGCAAGACAATGGTTGCATGCTTGTAGAAGGGAGGATGAAGTCAATTTACAGTACGATGAGTTTTCTCTCATGTTACTAAATTTTATTTGCTTCGCAACTCATTTGCAAAATATATTTTCATGTTAAACTCATTGTTTGACTTATTCCATAGATTGCTTTGAGGGAAAAGAAAGGGGGTAAAAATCTGAAGACTTAATGTTGTTTCAGCTCGAATATGTTCACTTCATTTTGAGGAGTCAAGTTACGAAGTACCTTTAAAGCAGAAACTCCTAAATTATGAACCAAAAAGCAGTCGTAATCTGAAAGTAGACGCTGTACCCACAAAAGCTCTGGCGCAGTCTTGAAACGAAAATCAACAGATAATCTGAGATTGGACAGATGTGAAAAACGGAGAAGGAGAAAAGAAATTCATGACATCATTGCCAATAGTTCATGTACTCTTCAGGCCACTTCAAAACCAATTCAGACGAACATGTATCAGAGGATAGTGCATTAGACTTAAATAACGAAACGTGAGTAATTGCAGCATTATAATAACTATTAACTGGTATGTTCCTGTGTATCATATTGTTAACATTTTTCACATATGAGTCGCTCCGCAGAAGGGAATAATTTTCTCATAGTTCTTCAAAACTTTCTAAGCTAAAAGGACTTCATTACATGTCTCATAAAATGTTAAAGCTTTAGTATCTTTTAACAACTTCCAGATAGAAAAGGCTTCATTAAATGGAAGGATTCAATTGTCTCGAATGTCAATAGAGGAGCAAAAAAAGGCGTCAATCATTGGGCATAAAATAATTATTTTCTCGCTTAACCCTAGCATTATCACGGTTGGGAAAAAATTGCCCACCCTTTTTATTTTCTAATTTTTTTTTAATTAATGAAATCTGACAGCTTTCACCTTTACTCTATTTGTCTCTAACATGATAAGTATGCACACATGTGTACTGTTTTAGATTTAAAATATAGCAGACTAATAATTTGAAGTATTTGTTAGTGGACTGATTTTACCCACCCTTGGCATTTCATATGACCTACACTTTTATAAACATTTCCTAGTTTGAATTCTGTGATTTTTGTCCATTGTTGTAACTGTTTGTAATGCCGTTAAAGTCGTTTACTGTTTCAATTCTCCACTTTACCATTTACTTGCAGTGTAGAAACTTGAGTTGGTAAATTTGTTCTTTCTTTATTGGTGTTTATTCAAATCTAGTTGTATTCAGGGATACAGAACATAGACATGAGTTGTTTTGTGGATAATAGCAGTCTTAATATTTTGGATGAAAGTGATATAATAATAATAATAATAATAATAATAATAATAATAATAATAATAATAATAATAATAGGTAATAATAATGTTTTATTCTCGCTGGCAGAGTTAAGGCCATAAGGCCTTCTCTCCCACTCAACCAGCCTTAATCAATACAATACATATTTAAATTACAAATATTTACACTACATTTAAAAATATTCTCCAGCAATATTCTTCAGTTTTAACGACTAGTAGACTTATAGTGCTATTGGAAATTGATTTACCGGCGGGGTTGAAGAAAGAAAGTGGTAGTGAGGAAGATAATACAGAAGTGGTTGGTAAGGGTGAATTAAGGTCTATTTCAAGTACTAGCTGCTAACAGGAAAGCCGTTCACATTACGAAAATTAATGTCAGATGTGGAAATTGTGGACTTCATTTGTGTAAAAAATATTCAGATATTAAAATTGTGTGCAGGAGCATTTTACTAAAAGAAATATGCAGAATCACTGGAATGAAAAACTGATGTGTGTTTTTTTAAGTAATGTAAAACTGTTGACGATGAAACTTTATTGAACGTATTTGAGGAGCTCGGAATCAAAACGCGTTAAGTCCACATTTGATCGAGAATGCGTTTTTTTTTTCGAATTTGCCTTCTTTTAGGGACACTTCATCATGCTACACTTGACATTTATTGCAATTCACATTTTCAGCCTCTTTAAAGCCAGCCTGAAATCGAAGGTCTGATTCAGAACGTATTCTGTCCATCACCCTGGATGGATCAAACCGAGTTGAGTCCATGAACTTAAGATATCTTCTAACGAAAGCAGTACACCAGAATGAACGTAATTAATTCGATACCTGCTTTTAACAAATGTTCATTATTGACTCTTTCCTAAAGTTTGCTTGTTGCTACCTTTAAGTTCATGCAGTAAGATTTAAAAGGACGGGTTTATTGCCTGGAATCTCTATTTAAATCTCCACGCGCAGACAGTGAATTGGTGGTGTGCGGTAAGTGGCATTTAAAGGCAGGTGGAGGTCGTTTGCAATAAACATGGGTCTTTTACTACAAATTGTGATATTATACTCATAATTTGGTTACAGTTTGAACAGTATGTTAAGTTTCGAAAGACTCCAGTACAAAACATTGTTTGCACTCCCACGTTGTTTCGCTTCTTTCTTGTGAGATTTACAAACTTTGCAGGTTCTCGCTGGCATCTTTTTCTGTGGGTGGTAGGTATATGACGGGAGGGGGGGAAATAAGCCCAACAGCTTGTTTGTAATATTGTCGTCTAACTCCAGCATCCCCTCCCCTTTCACTAACATTTCAGTTAGACAATGTTAACCCTCTATAAAATGCCTGGTTCCAGGTCAAGTGTCCACACCTGTGGAGTAACGGTCAGCGCGTCTGGCTGCGAAACCAGGTTGCCCGGGTTCGAACCAGGTGGCAAGTTACCTGGTTGAGGTTTTTTCCGGGGTTTTCCCTCAACCCAATAGGAGCAAATGCTGGGTAACTTTCGGTGCTGGACCCCGGACTCATTTCACCGGCATTATCACCTTCATATCATTCAGACGCTAGATAACCTAGATGTTGATACAGCGTCGTAAAATAACCCAATAAAATAAATCCAGGTCAAGTCGAAGATTTGTACAGATCCTTTCATTCCTGGGTTTGTTCCCTTCACGGTCCTACATGCAATTACGCAGACATTGAAAAGCTCAAAAGTACCATAAAAATTATATTGAAGAAACATTATATTGAAGAAACATTTCTGTAGTTTTTTTTACGTATTTTCCCATAATGGAGAAGGGATATAAGACTTCATTCTGACGCTGACCTGACAGTCAACCCACAACATAACGTTAATGTACTCTATTACGCCCTTCAGTTTCACCAGTGTTTATTCCCCTTCATTGTTACCCTTTTTCTTTTATGTTGACCATGTGAATGTTGTGCTTCGTAGACAGACCTTTTCTGTCATGTCACTTTATTGCCAATAACTCTTACAAGACCTCGATTCTGACTCCCTTTCTTAAACTTTGTCCATTCCACTTGGAATGCAGGGCAGAACTTCAATGCACTTTTATTCAAACAGTTAGAATTCTGGAAAACCGTTCGCGTATATTTAGAGGAAAATAACTCCTCTTCTTCACGAAAGATCGTTTTACAACATACAACAACCCTCTAAATAGACAGCTTGAAAAAACTGCATTTGATATCTTGAATGAAAACTGTCAATAAAAGTCGCAGGGTCACAAAGACGTCATGTCTAGACGGCTATGCTTTGGGAGCGCATCACGTTCCTGACAAGACGTTAGTAGGGAAGGGATTAGTTAATACAGCTTCTTGGTATTTATCATCAATTAACCTACCCCACTTCCAAAACCTTACGGAGCTGAGCTGAGCTGAGCTAAGCTAGCAAGCTGCGAGAGAGTCTGCAATGCTTCCCGCGTGACGTCATCACGTAGTAGCAGAACGGGCGAGGCTGCGCACTGCTTCACCATTATATTCCCACCACGGCCCTCACTCGCTGTGCTCGTTGCACTTGTCTTTCGAGTCCCGTCTCGTCATTCTCGTGCGCTTCGGGTATCGCTCATCATTATCGAAATAACATTTGGTCGGCGGGCATAATTTTGAATAACATACATCATTGAAATAAATAACATTATAAATGTTTAAATGAGGCAAAAAGACAAAACAGAACAGTATCTTAGTTATCAAAATGTTCTGGTTTTATTTTATGATATTACCTATGGTTATATAAATAGAAAAAAAAAACAATTCTCAAATAAATTTGCATTTCTAAAAAACATAAAACATAACTTCAATATTTTTTTACTTGACATTGCTCACTTGATCTCAAACATAGAAAAGAACATTTCTAGCTTTTTAATAAGAGCCTAGTAATTAAATAAAGACTGGGGAACGGATTACTGAAAGGTAGAGATAATGTTTCAAATAGACTACTCGATTGTTTTACATATATAACAGTTGTCAAAGTAGATAAAAGTTCAGTCAGTCTTGCTTTCTCGATCGTTGTTCATCTCTAGTATGAACATGTTAACTGAAGAATTTTACAGCACTTGAATGCATCTATCTAATCTTCTCCGCAAAGATGCGCGAATGGCTCGAGCAATCCTAGTCATTCATTTGCTGAAACAATCCTATGCTGCAATTCTTCAGATGCGGTGATGTCTATTGCGTAAACCAGGATTTTTTCACAACCCCATACACAAAAACCCAAAATGATTGAAATCCGGTACTCTAGGTACAGGTCCTCTATCTACTGTATCTACCGTTCACCATGTCATCTGTTTAGATATCGTCTTACACTTACAAGGAAGCAGGATGGGGAGAGTGCGGCATATGTACGAATCATGAATTTTGCCGGTTTACCGTATCCAGGCGCTCGGTTCACTGGCGGCCCCAACCAGCAAACAATTTCATCATCTTGTAAACGGTTAATTTGCTAAACAATACTGGAACTATTTTGCTTCTCTTCTTTTTTACTTCTCATCTCTGAATTTTTGACTATCACTTTTGAAACACTCTGTATATTGTAACTATACGGAGGGTTGAAATTGAACCAACTTCCTTGACAGACTTGTAGTGAGAAGGGGGCTAACACTGTCTGGGACGAGGAAAACAAAATAAATGAAAGATAAAGAAAGAAGGAAAAAGAAAAGAGAAAGTATAAGTAAACAAAAATATACAAGTTTGAAAGAAGAAAGGGAAAGAAAAAGTAAGAAATAAACGGAAGAAAAGGAGGATCTAGAGATGAAAGATGAAAAAGTGGAAGGAAAGGAATAAGTTAACAAAGAGCAGTAAGTAATGAAGAGAGGAGAAAGAAAGAGCAAGAAAGAAATATTACCAAATGATACTAGTGATTATGTTGAAACGTGAATATGTAAGAACAAGTATAATACCTTTCAGCACAAAACTACTTACAGCGAAGAGAGGAACATTTGCAATAGGAGTAGAAATGGTAGAAGTAAAAAGAAAAACAAAAAGGAAAGTAAGGAAAGTAGGAAAAAAGGAATAAGAGAGCAAATGAAAAAAGTTAAAAGAACGATAAATAAAAGAAAAGATGGAATAAAAGAAGGAGATGTAAATGAGTAAGGTTAAAAACGATCAAAGAAGGGAACAAAGAAAGGAATCAAGAAAAAAAGAAGAAAATACAAATAAAATAAACATTAAGAAAAGGAAAAAAGGAACAAGGAGTATAGAAAAAAGAAAATTAGAACTAAAAGAGGGAAAATGAAAAAAAAACTGAAAATAAGAATAAAGGCTGTAAAGGAAATAAGAAATCGGTATCAGTCGGCTTAGTAATAGTAGCAGTAGCAGTCAAGGCCGCCCAAAGGAGGTAACCAATGGTAGCAAATGCTACCACTGAGATTTTTATTTTTACGCGTTTTTTTCTATTTTTCTCTACGTATCCGATATATGTTTTCTCAAACCCTCGGTAAACAATTCACCAAAACTATGAATGCGTATGCAGGGTAATTTAGATTTCAGAACTGGCTATTTTTCATGTTCAAGTATCTCTCTTCCATCCGTTTCCTCTAATTTTCTAACCATCTTGCTTCCACTGAGATTGGATCCTGCGGGCGCCCTTGATAGCAGTTACAGTAGCAGTGGTACAGACCGATTATTTAGTCCTGACAGCTCAGCGACACGAAAGAGGGGAAGTAATAGGAGAAGTGGGGAGAGTTCCGGAGTAGAGGTAAGGGCGAGCGGTCGGTAAAGGAATGTAGAATAGCTTAATTGTACTGGAAACATACCACTCTACCGCATTCATGGCATCCGATCGCTCCGAAGGCAAGCGAGTGAATAACCCAAACACCCCTTGGCGTAACTAAATGGACTCGCCTGACCTAGGCGCACATCTGCGGTGACTGTCAAGACTAAATAATCATACTGTACTAGTAGCAACAGTAGCAATAATATGTAGTAGCAATAGTAACAGGAGTAGGAATAATAGCACTAGTAGTAGCTCAGATCACATATATAACAGATTGATCATCCCTATGTTAAAATCGGTAGCACTTTGAGAAGAACAACCGGAAGAATCGCCACCCGTCCGCCGTAAACGAACACGAGATGGCGAGATGGCAGTACAGTCGCTAATGCAATTCAAATGGGAGTTATGACGTGACTCCTTATGTAACAACTAGACGGCAGCATAGTAAACCTGACAAAAGTTGTTACCGTCAAAGCCTATATAGTAGGTTATTTTACGACGCTTTATCAATATCTTTGGTTATTTAGCGTCTGAATGAGATGAAGGTGATAATGCCGGTGAAATGAGTCCGGGGTCCAGCACCGAAAGTTACCCAGCATTTGCTCATATTGGGTTGAGGGAAAACCCCGGAAAAAACCTCAACCAGGTAACTTGCCCCGACCGGGAATCGAACAAGGACCACCTGGTTTCGCGGCCAGACGCACTGACCGTTACTCCACAGGTATGGACTCTGGGTATATTTTATTTATTTTTATTATTAGGTTATTTTACGACGCTTTATCAACAGCTTAGGTTATTTAGCGTCTGAATGAGATGAAGGTGATAATGCCGGTGAAATGAGTCCGGGGTCCATCACCGAAAGTTACCCAGCATTTGCTCATATTGGGCTGAGGGAAAACCCCGGAAAAAACCTCAACCAGGTAACTTGCCCCGACCGGGAATCGAATCCGGGCCACCTGATTTCGCTGCTAGACGCGCTAACCGTTACTCCACAGGTGTGGATCTCTGGGTATATATGATCTAGGGTAGTAGTAATAGTAGTAGCAGTAGTGGAAGGAGTAGAAATTTATATAAGAACGTTTTCAACTGCAGGGAGTATTGAGCTTCGAAATTCTACTTGGAAGAGAAATGGACGACGAATTTTGCTTGCAGCCTTGTACCAGGAACAGGACTCTTTTTCGTGCCGGAAATCGGCTGGATTTGAACCCACGAACCTCGGATCCGGCGGCCAACATGGCAAATGCAAGACAAATGAGAACATCAGGAAAAAAGAAAGAAAGAAAGAAAGAAAGAAAGAAAGAAAGAAAGAAAGAAATAGGAAATGAAAGGAAAGGTGGGATAAAGGGAGGTATTAAGGGAAGAAGTAAAGAAAGAAGCAGGGAAAGAGTGAAGGAAAAGACAGATATAAGGAAAAAAAGAAAAAACAAGGAGAGGGGAGAATAAATATTATTTAAAATAAAATGAGAAAGTTATAAATTATGAAACCTTTCCTTCTGACTGTCTTCAAAGAGAGTGAAAGGCTCGTAGTTAGGGCCAGTAGGCATTAGGAAAGGCGGTTCTATACGGAATAAGAAGCGGAACAAGAGAAACATTTTATTGGAATTTCAAACTGTAGGCTCCTCTTTCGTATGCAGCCAGATTATGAGTTAAATTAATACAGCTTCAAAGCAAATAAATAATAAAAGGTAAAGAAGACACAAATAACAGTAGTTGAAATAATAAACTACTTTTTATTATAGGAAAAAAAAATTGTAGTAGCTATGTATCTGACAGATCGTAGTTTGATCACTCAGACCAGGACATAGCGAAAGGCCGAGATTTCACCCTTTACTCAAGTAGTAATCAACCTGGAGATATTAATTCAGTCTTCCATTGTCTGGCCTCTCAAAAATATGGGTTAATTGTCTCTATTAACCGTTTTCATCTCATTATAAGGGAGCTCAATTTCATTGGAATTGATGACCTGGGTTCTAAAAAATCAACACTCCGGTTGACAGGTTACAAAACGAAAGCTTCTGAATTGGGTCAAGGCTGATTTTTAATGTTCCCTCTTCAACAAAGTTGACAAGGAAAGATATAAAGGAAGGGCTGTGATCTCTTAAGTATTCTGAGATAAAAAGTCACAGTCCTACCTAACGTCCTTCGAGAACAATTTTTTCTTAAAAGAGATTGTTTAAGATATCCCATTAACATGACCCGGTTTTCAAATGCATTATTTAAACAAGGCAAGTTATGCCTTTTCGAAATATTCTACAGTAACGTCCGAAAGTCTTGTGAACCCTCCTTGTTTGTATGTTGATGTGCATCCATTTTGAATATGTCATAGCAGATGTGTGACAATGGTTGGTACTTTACGTTCCAGCTTGTTTAGTGATCCAGAACATCAGTATGGCACCATCATTGTCGCTGCACAAAATGATGCGGCGCCATGTCCTGTGTGAAATTTTCCGCAGCAAAGGCGGTGTGATTTCCCTGTGGGGAATAATTAAGCAGCATGTCTCGAAACATCGATACCAGACAATTGAAGATTTGAAGCAAGCTGTTAGGGAGGCATTCAGGGAAATCACACCGCCTTTGCTGCGGAAAATTTCACACAGGACATGGCGCCGCATCATT
Organism: Periplaneta americana; assembly: GCF_040183065.1. Lineage (NCBI taxonomy): Eukaryota > Metazoa > Arthropoda > Insecta > Blattodea > Blattidae > Periplaneta > Periplaneta americana. The sequence goes on along the minus strand of NC_091117.1, from coordinate 139,519,549 downwards.
TTGTGCCGCGACAATGATGGTCCCATACTGATGTTCTGGATCACTAAACAAGCTGGAACGTAAAGTATCAACCATTGTCACACATCTGCTATGACAAGTTCAAAAGGGATACACATCAACGTACAAATAAGGGGGTGTGACAAAACTTTCGGACCTTACTGTAGTTACATCTAACCTTAAACTAATGAGATGGCGATATTTAACCTTCTAACTCAACGAGTGTGAATTAACTTCTAGAAATTAGCTTTAAAGTTTTAATCTCGATATAAGTCATTACCTGTTTCATATGCTACATTTTAGTAAACAACCTCTAATTCCCATAAACGCTATATTTCAATTGAGGGGATCAGAAGCAAAGAGGTACAAGTGACATTTCTAAGAGCATGAATTAAGTGCATCCAGGGCAACCTAAAGCATCTAAAATTTTAGTGGCAAAGGAATATATCTTTAACCAGATCATACACTAAAATTGACATAAAAAATTTCACGGAATTTGCGAAAGCTTGAGTACTTTCAACCACATTTTCTAAAAAAAATAACTGAAGTGCACTTATACCCCTTCGCTTCTGACTCCCTCAATGCGGGTTTGATCCCAAATCAAGAGCACGATTACCATTCTCACTACGATTCTTCTTAATCGCAGTAATCTTCCTAATCTTTGATGTACAAATTGCACTATTATTACCAATAACAATTATTATATATACATCAAGAATTATAATATGAACAATTATCAGAACAATATTTTTATTAATTCTACTAATTGGTTTACATCACGAATGAAACCAAGGATCATTAGAATGAGCATCATAGGATAGTAGATTATAGTAGCTGATGTAAAATATGCTCGTGTATCAACATCTATTCCTGCAGTAAATATATGATGTGCTCATACTACAAATCCTAGTAAACCAATTGCTAATATAGCAAAGATTAGAGTTGTGTTGAAAATACGTTGTGAGTTGGTTAAATGTACGGAGAAATTAGACTTTTACTTTTTTTTTTCATTTCGGTAGTGTTAAAAATATCGAATTAATTGGTCTATTTTACGACGCTTTATCAACTGCTCTGGTTATCTGGCGTCTGAGTGGAATGGAGGTAGGCCTATAATGCCACAGAAACGAGTCCAGAGTCCAGCGCCGAAAGTTATCCAGCATTTACTCTTAATGCCTTGAGGGAAAACCCGAAAAAAAATCAATCAACTTGTCCCAATCAATAAAGTTAACAGTGTGAAATCATCTGATGAAATAAATATCTGAAATAAGCGACTGACTCAAATTCAGTCTTTAAGACAATATAAAATATGTTTTTGACAAATTGAGTAATCAAGATAAAACAAGTGTCTAGGGAATGTGTTGGCTGGGTCACTGGTTGAGAAGAAACTGCCTTCTGAAGGATGCACAGGAAGGAATGGTGAACGGAAGAAGTGTTCGGGGCAGAAGAAGATATCAGATGATAGACGACATTAAGATATATGGATCATGTGGAGACAAAGAGGAAGGCAGAAAGTATGAAAGACTGGAGAATGCTAGGTTTGCAGTGAAAGACCTGCCCCTGGGCAGAACACTATGAATGAATAGTGGAATGTGTGAAGGACGGAATTTAGTTATCCCGTGCTAAAACAAACGCTTGTATTCTAATGATGCAACAATTAATATTTGAAAAATAAACAGAAATTGATTAGCCACTTATTCTTACTTAATAACTACATTTTCCAAGTTCGAGAAAATGGTTTTAAATCTTCAAACAAGAATTTGTTTGGTGCAATTTTATTTTGATTTTAATAGAAACTTCACTGACAGATTAAGAAGATTTCGGACAAAAATGCATCTAAGAAGCAGCTCGTGCATCTCGCTTTCTCAATTTGGAAGTTTGAAGAAACTGGTTTAATTTCACGGTAAAATGAAATTTGGAAGACCAAGAATTACTGGCATTCAGTTTGCATAGTTTCCTTATGAAAGCTGAAATCTAGCTAGAGAAGAAAACTCGTTATCAATCAGCAGTTGTAATGTGTTAAGCAAACGCTTGCAAATGTCACAGAATACTCTTCGGAAAACTTTACACAACTTTCGACGATATATTTTTAGAAATTGCAAATAATATTTTAATTGAAGGAAGGTGATTGTGAAAAGAGATACAACTTTTCGTTACGTGCGTTATATGATACGGAAATTGAACGGAATAATTACCTCGAATAGAGTGGACAGATGAAGTCCACTATAATTTCGGCAGTACTTACAATTATTATTGTCGAATATGAAAGCAGATAATCCATGTGCACAAATTGTCCCATTCTTAGTCACCTTGATTCTTCAATTTGTTCGACGGTTAATTAATTTTAGTAATGTTAGTAAGGTCTACTTTATAACAACCCAAATTTATTTTTCTAGTTTTACCCAATTGTTCTTTTCTTTTAATAATAATCAATGGTGCAATAGCTCTATTAGGAGTAGAGTCAAGGTCTACCAGCCGACTGCTTGTCTCAGGCAAACTTACCAGCAGCAGAGGTTGACGATCATCCAACCAATACGGAGATAACGTATGGTCAAACACAATGATCCCACCAACGCGGTTGAAGCTGATTTGCTAGAATTGCATTACTCATTACACTCCTCATTTTCCGATCACGATGGTGAGAGGGCACCGATCCCTTACACTAGGCGAATTTCATGTCACATTTTTTTCACATACGAAGACTCGTTCCAACTGAGGGCAGTAAACTTCCCGTGTTTTTCCTAATCGTTTGTGGATTTTCTCCTAACATATTTAGGTCAACGGCATAAACAAGCAGCTGATGTAACTTGTTCAATTATAAACCCTCTCTATTATCCTGGACTTATCTAATGGCATATTCTGGAGTAAAGTTAAAAAGTAAAGGTGATAGTGTATCTCGTCCCGCGCCGTGGCGTCGTGGTCTAAGGCATCCTGCCTAAGACTCCAGTTACGGAATGCGCGCTGGTTCGAGTCCTCATGGAGGAAGAAATTTTCTCATGAAATTTCAGCCAGTGTATGGGACCGGTGCCCACCCAGTGTCGTGATGCACTTGGGGGATCACCGTGCTAACCATACGTTACCTCCATTCTGGTTGGATGATCGTCCACCTCTGTTTAGGCATGTGGACGTGAGGCCAGCAGCCGGCTGGTCGGTCTGGGCCCTTCATGGGCTGTAGCGTCACGGATAGTTTATCTCTTTGCTGAGTTATAAGTTAAATAAATCTTATCAGTAATAAATAATAGGCTATTTATTATATAATTATTGGGTGGGTCCCAGGACCCCACATAAGTTGGCGCCGGTATGTATGTATGTATGTATGTATGTATGTATGTATGTATGCATGTATGTATGTATGTATGTATGTATGTATGTAATGTATGTATGTATGTATGTATGTATGTATGTATGTATGTATGTATGTATGTATGTATGTATGTATGTATTTTAGTAGGTTATTTTACAACGCTTTACGAACATCTTAGGTTATTTAGCGTTTGAATGAGATGAAGGTGGTAATGCCGGTGAAATAAGTCCGGGGTCCAGCACCGAAAGTTACCCAGCATTTGCTCATAATGGGTTGAAGGAAAACCCCGGAAAATACCTCAACCAGGTAACTTGCCTCGACCGGAAATCGAACCCGGGCCACCTGGTTTCGCGGCCAGATGCGCTAACCGTTACTCCACAGGTGTAGACTGTATGTATGTATGTATGTATGTATGTATGTATGTATGTATGTATGTATGCATTCCATGAAATAATGTAGGTATTTCTACAGGTCGGCCTCGGTTGCCTTCTGGCCTTCTGTGTTCGAGGTTGCGGGTTCGATCCCGGCCTAGGTCGATGGCTTTTAAGTGTGCTTAAATGCGGCAGACTCATGTCAGTAGATTTACTGGCATGTAAAAGAACTCTTGCGAAACAAAATTTCGGCACACCGGCGACGCTGATATAACCTCGGCAATTGCGAGCGTCGTTAAATAAACCAAATATAATATTTCTACAGTTTGTGCTGATGTCTGTGTCCTCAGGTATGGCTAAATAGGATGAGAGTACAACTATTGTAACTTTTTTTTATTGTCGATTGTGTGATAAAGCAAATTACTTTTATTTATGTAAGGTGAGGGAAGATAAGGCAATTATTTAATTAACGATCACTTTAAGTTACAGAAAATCGTTTAGAATCCGCAAAATTATTGTGGAATAATGGTGAAATGATAAAAGAGGGAGTTTCCTCTTTCAACTCTCACTATCTCTTCGTGATCGAAGCCAGATGTGCTTTGGCGAGAAGCCGTCGGATAACTGACTAACAAAACGAGATATTTTGGGCCTACCGTCATGTTTACAAAATAGTTAAATATATCTCTTCTATTGTAAGCAATAGGTCTTCGACATATGGTAAGTAATTTTGAATATATTACATACATGATAAATTACTTGGAAAAGGCTCTTAAGAATCGGCAGGTGGGTTCAACATCGATTTAGGAATCTCATTGTCTATTTTTACCTCAGTAGGGCGTTCAACTTTCATGGGCCAGTTGACCAGTCCTACCACAATAATAGGTTTCTAAGAAAGCAGATCAGTTGCTCGTAAAACCTATTTTTTTGCAACCACACATTAATGCACGATCGTCTGTAGATATTCTAACAAAATATTATATTGGACAGGTCATTAAACTTTGAAGTACTTCTTATCATTTATCGTTAAGAATGACCAAAAAAAAAAATTAATCTTGTGAAAATTTAAAATCTAGACGTGTCCAGAGAGGGGATGTAATGTTATGAACTCGACTTTCGGTTCAAGGTTGGCCGCTGTGGCACTTCTTAGAAGTAGGAAATATTGCAGGAGCTTCAGCTGCTTAGACCGAAGTACAGATAGCCTATGTCTACAACATACGTACGAGCGTGATGGGAATATTCCCACCACGCGTACGAGTATCAAGATAGGAAATAGGGAGGGAAAGACAGAAAGATACCACCTGTGTACAAAAATATGGCATGAAAAATTTGAGATTTTGTTCCTAGAAGCGTCGATTTAGTAGAAAGTCAGTGTTCACCTACTTAGATATAACACGCGGAGCAAGTCCTCTGCAATGACAAGCATCAGCTTTAGGTACAACAATCTATGGTACGCGTACCACGGTGGTACGCGGTGTTGTCTCAAGGTGTATGCGTCCCACTGATAACGTATGTAAAAATGCAGACATATTTATTTTATTATACTTGTTGATAATTATTGCATTAATAACTACTGGCCACCGGCGTGGCTCAGTCGTTAAGGCGCTTGCCTGCCGGTCTTAAGTTGTGCTCGGGCGCGGGTTCGTTCCCCGCTTGGCCTGATTATCTGGTTGGTTTTTTTCCGAGGTTTTCCCCAACCGTAAGGTGAATGCCACGTAATCTATGGCGAATCTTCGGCCTCATCTCGCCAAATACCATCTCGCTATCACCAATCTCATCGACACTAAATAACCTAGTAGTTGATACAGCGTCGTTAAATAACCAACTAAAAAAACTACTGTAGAATTATAATAATAATAATAATAATAATAATAATAATAATAATAATTTATTTTTAGTACAACATCAGTCATGGGTTTTTGTTAATTCTTATACAATTGCAATGTAGTTTGGAGGTACAAATATATTTTGAGGGTAAGCTAGCAAAAAATATTGAATACCAGTGAGTAGAGCAAGATGGTCAAGGAATATTATGAACAGTAAAAAATTGATCACATGGGAATGGGTATTCAAGCGTTGTTAATTATAAAAAGCGAATCTCACACAACGTTAATACAGATTAATTTTATTTCCTAGAATATATATCAAGAAAATACAATGAATGAATATATGAATAAATGAATGAATAAATAAATAAATATGAAGAGTCCATTGCAGAAAGGGGAATGTTGCTCTGTAGAGTACATGCAAATCTAAAAGTTTTTTCTAGGCAGTTTTGGTACTGAAATGAACCCTGCCAATAATACGCTAATGTATAACAAAAAGTTATACCATATAGTGTAAATTACACATAATTTCATCTCTTTTACGTGAAATGTGTTAAATAAAACTTCTAGGGTATATTTATCAATAGTTTTTGTTGCAAAATTCGTAACATGTAGGCCTGCACTGAGACGAATGAGTTTTGAGCTTTGGATACACCCGAGGACAGCGCGTTTGAAGGACTCCATCTGCGATATCACAGATAAAAGAGATCAACATAAATTCTATACAGAGAATTCCAGAATAACCTAATCATTCTAATGTCTACAGCTTAACGATCTTGCATCCTACAAATTATATGTTAAATGTGAATATTTTCTTTACCAAATGATTCTATTAATAACTTAAAACTGAATAATCCATGACTTAAGTGCAGTTGAATTCAAGATCTTAGCTTCCACTCAGAGTAAAAAGTCATGTTTAACCGTTGCTTATACTTGGGAAGATATTTGAAAATTTTATACCATGAATTTGCTATAATAATAGCCAAATTATATCTTACAGTACATAATTACGTTTTGACAGCCAGCGTTCAATCACTTTCAGACTAAAGCAATTCTTACACGTTCAGTCTATGTTTACAGTAGGCCTCCCTTACAATACTTCAGCTTCCTTAGGGCCTAGTGATGGAGGAAATAAATTAAATACCGATACATTGATATTGCAATACATTGCAAACCTAATTTCGTTAATCAGTATATGTTGCAGAAAATTTATCGATATATCGCTATTCCGTAAGCAAATTGCATTTCCAGGTGTACATTTACTGTATTACAATAAAATTACTTAAATTTTAATAGGTAACTTAGGCCTGTTCCTTTTTACCATTGAAATTAACATCATAACAGTCAAAACATAAATGTAAAATTGTAACGATAAACAATATATTTTCAATACCATATGATGTACGTCCTAACCCAAATCAAAATTATGGTGGAGGTAAGGTGAGCTTAAATGATATAGTGGGAGTTAAGTGCAGTATACATGGATTAGTAGGCTATTTGATATTGGAACACGATTCAATTATTGTAATTTTATATAGAATTCATTCCAGGACACCGAAATAACGTTCTTTTCTACCTAACAGTATAATCATTTTTAAATGTAAGTAAACAGAACCTGTCATTATTTTTAAATGTAAGTAAACCGTACTTAGAATATTACAAGTTTTAAATGTAAGTAAACAGAACTTGTAATAATTTTTAAATGTAAGTGAACCGTACTTAGAATATTACAAGTTTTAATAAACTTCACAGTTGATTTGATATATTCTTCTAGGCTATAATAAGTTCCCATTTTAAGTTATTGTTACACTCCAACATTCAAAACAACAATGGTATTGATAGAATTTTTATTCACTAAAAGATATAATAAGAAAACAAAATGTTAGTACTAGGTTGTGCATAGAAATCATAGCCTTAAAGAAATGTGACATCCGTATTAAATCCTTGTTTCTCTTTCCATTTCAGAATATATAGAAATAAAAGTTTTGATATAGACTTTTGAGGTCAGACGGTTCCCTTAATAACAATATTAAAACAGCAGTAGACAAACCTCCTGTCTGTCTTACGTTCGACACGCTACATTTTGAATTTGGTGCTGCATATTAAACAGTCTGAATTCGAATTCCAGTCCAGCCAATAATTAGAGCAAGGTGTTGATTGAATTGAATATTTCAAGGTTGCATAATTATGTAACTGGCCACCTACATTAGTGCCATTTCTCGGGAATTATCGGAGTTATCTACTGTGAATTTTGTTGTTGTTGATAATGATGATAATAATAATAATAATAATAATAATAATAATAATAATAATTCCACAAAAAAGCAAAGAATTTCTACGAAAACCGATATATTATACGAGATATTGAATCAAAATTTCGGTACCCATATATCGATATATCGAAACGAAAATATCGGTATTTCGTGAAAACCGATAGGCCTATATCGTTCCCATCTCTATTCGGGCCCCTCTTCCGTATAAACATTATTATGCATTTTTTTCTACTTTCTTTGAGATTTCACCCAGTGTTGTTACAATCCTTCACATAGAAAGTATACAGATAGGTAAGGGTCCTCTTTCAAAGGGTTAGGGTCGTTAGTTCTAACATCTCTTATAGGTGGGTGAATTTCCAAAGAAGGTATTAATATTTAAACAGTCTGATTAACAGCACTACAGCTTATTTAAAATGCTTACAATTTCGTTAGAAGGCACTACTATCTTAACACACATCTCACATTTAAAGATAGACTTTCATAAATTGAAAATAATCTTAAAGAGATGAAAATATATGGGAAGATATTTTGTGTAATGTTGTGCAAAACCCATTAAATTCACCTGCTTAATCCTAGAGATGGAGGAAATAATTTAAATACCGATATATTGATATTGCAATATATTGGAAACCTAATTACGATAAATGATATATATGCAGAAAATATATCGATACGATTAACGATATATCGTTATTCTTATAGCAAATTAATAGAACCTTATGCAATTACATTTGCAGATGTACATTTATTACAATAAATTTACTTAAATTTTAGTAGCCTATTCCTTATTAGCATTGAAATTAACGTAACAGTCAAAAGATTAAATGTAAAATTGCAATGATAGGCCTAAACAATACATTTTCAATACCATAATTATTATGTAGTTCCTAAACTAAATCAAAATTATGGTGGAGATAAGATGATACAATGGGAAAGTGTTAAGTGAACTATATGGGTCAGTATTTGATATTGAAACATTCATTCACTCATAGTGTTCTGCCCAAGGGCAGGTCTTTCACTGCAAACCCAGCATTCTCCATTCTCCAGTATTTCCTATTTTCTGCCTTCCTCTTTGTTATATATATATATATATATATATATATATATATATATATATATATTCATTCATAGTATTCTGCCCTAAGGCAGATCTTTCATTGCAAACCCGGCATTCTCCAGTCTCTCCTACTTTCTGCCTTCCTCTTTGTCTCCGCATATAATATATTTATATCTTAATGTCGTCTATCATCTGATATCTTCTTCTACTCCGAACTCTTCTTCCCGTTCACCATTCCTTCCAGTGCATCCTTCAGTAGGCAGTTTCTTCTCAGCCAGAGACCCAACCAATTCCTTTTCTCTTTCTGATCAGTTTTAGCATCATTCTTTCTTCACCCACTCTTTCCAACACAGCTTCATTTCTTACTCTGCATGTCCATTTCACACGTTCTCCATATCCATATTTCAAATGCTTCTATTCGCTTCTCTTCACTTCTTAGTAATGTCCATGTTTCTGCCCCATACAATGCCACACTCCACACAAAGCACTTCACTACTCTCTTCCTTAGTTCTTTCTCCAGAGGTCCGCAGAAGATGCTCCTTTTTCTATTAAAAGCTTCCTTTGCCATTGCCATTTTCCTTTAGACTTCTTGGCAGTAGCTCATGTTACTGGTTATAGTACACCCCAAGTATTTGAAGCTGTCCACTTGCTCTACTGCCTCATTTAGAATTCGCAAGTTTACCTTCTTTACTTTTCTTCCTATAACCATGGTTTTCATCTTGTTGGCATTTATCTTCATTCCATACTGCTCACAGCTGTCATTTGGCTCCAGTAGCTTATCCCTTAGTATCATCTAACAACGCCATATCAGCAAATCTGAAACACTTTACTCTTCTTCCTCCTACTTTTACGCCTCCCATGTTCTGAAAACAGTTCTTCACTAAATCCTCCAAGTTGAACAGGGTAGGTGATAAAGGGCATCCTTGTCGTACTTTTCTCCCTGTTTCACTTGCTTCTAACATTAAATTTCTTCTCCTTTGACTCGTTGTTTCATTTATAGGTTACTGAACAGTCTTCTCTCTTTCCAATCCACGCCAATTGTCTTTAGGATCCCCATCAATTTATTCCAATCCACGATTCAATTGTTCTAATTTTATATAGGATTCAATCCAGGATACAAATATAACGTAATCATTTTTAAATGTAAGTAAACAGTACTTAGAATGTTACAAGTTTTAACAAACTTCACAATTATTGATTTGATGCAATCCTTCTATAGTAGCTAAGTTCCCATTGCAAGTTATTGTTACATTCCAACATTCCAAACATCAATGGTGGTGGTGGTGGTGGTGGTGGCGGTGGTGGTGGTGGTGGTGGTGGTGGTGATGATGATAGGGATAGAATTTTTATGTACTAAAATATATAGTACGAAAACAATATCAGTACTAGGTTGTGCATAGAAATCCTAGTTGTAAACAAATCTCAAACCAGTATTATATCCTTGTTTCTCTTTCCATTTCAAAACATAGAAATAAAAGTTTTGAAGTCAGACGGTTACTTTTCAGAGTGGCCTCGGAGAACATTAATACTAAAACAGTAGTAGATAAACCTCCCGTCTGTCTCACATTCGCATACATTGCATTTTGAATTTGGTACTGCATATTAAACAGTTTGAATTCAAATTCCAGACCAGCCAATCAGAGAAAGGCATTGATTGGATTGCATATTTCAAGGTTGCACAATTATGTAACTGCTCACTTTCATGAGTGCCATCTCTCAGGAAATTATCGGAGTTAACTAGAGTGGATTTTGTTGTTCTTAATAATTCCACAAAAACAGAAACAAATACAAAAAAACCATAAATTTATGAGAAAACCGATATATTATACGATATATTGAATCAAAATTTCGATATCGATATATCGAAAAGAAAATATCGGTATTTCGTAAAAAACCGATATATCATTCCCATCTCTACTTATTCCTTACAATTATTTAATTAATTTCAACATCTTCAACGCTGTACGATGAAGTATGTTCGTATACAACACAAGAAGCAAAAGTTTATTTTTTATTGGTAGATAATGAAATTCTTTCACTTAAGTACCTCGAATAACAGTTCAAAGAAATAAATTATAGACAGGTGTGTAAAATATAATAGTGAAAAGTTACCTTCGTACATCCAATTTTTTGTTGAAAAATATATATGGTCTGTTAGTTTCAATAATTCTATCGTTTCTGGTTTCACGTTCTAAATTCATGTTGTGTGAATTTTCTGAAAAAAATATTTTTCGGTGTAGATCCTACATGTTGTTGTTTTGTCAACTGTCCGAAGACAGGTTGGAACCTCAAAAATTACACCAAAAAGGCAAGTAAACCAGGAGATAATGGTGAATGTGGCCAGTTCCTTTCCTCCTTCTTTGCATACTCGCTGACTAGTAACATATATTTTACTAATCATACTTAACATGTATGCAACAATTTGTTCTTTCTTTGACACATATCACCAAGTGAGATGTACTGTCTGATAACAGATGTACTACTGTACATATCAGCCAGAACCTCAACCAGAGGTACCCTGTGTGAATATAAAAGGATATGTATTACTTAGGCCTAACATATTTTGAAACTTTATACAAATAATATTAATAATATTTGAATTGTAGGCCATGCATACTGTCGCTAATGAACTACTGCACAGAGTGGATTTTACAGATAGTGTTTCCTCAGTGATGTCAAGTTTTTAAAATTAATATTTTGTCACATAAGTCTCCTGTGGAAAAGGAAATATTTAGGTTCCACGTGCAATAGAATTAAGGAAATTAAATTGGAAATTTAGTGACACTTGTGGCTGACAAGGTCGCAGTTGGGATTTTTCCCAGGGTTCTTCCGTTTTTCCCCAAATTAGGCATTTACATCATCGTCACCATTTCCCCATTTCATTATCATTCCGTAGCGTTCCCCGAATGCCGACCGGCGACGCATGGAGAGGGTTGGGCCTAGGGATGAGTGGAGTTGCCTGCTCGAAACCTGGCCCAGAGAACCTTAGTGTGGTCGGCCGGTGTGGGTTTGGGAATGCGTCACCAGAGGGCTAGCACAATACATCTGAACAAGGTCGCAGTGCTGGGCCATAGTGCCCCCCCCTCCGTTAAATTCAATTCAATTCAAATTGGAAATTTTAGATAGTTTATCCATAGCCAATCACAGGAAACAAATTTCATATCTCAGAGCAACAATGCCATTCGGTTTAATTCTTTCTTTTCCATGGTCAAGGTTATCCCAGCGGTAAAGTTAATGCAGTTTACGGTATGGAAAATAGTTCATTTTAGAAGAAAAATGAAGGGAATACGCCACGGGATATACCCTATAAAATTTTCCATGTGAAGTTTTGCCTCATAAAGCAAAAATTAAAATGACTCCCCTGGACCTTACAAGTTTTTCTTAACATTGTATCACAATTTGAGATTTGTGGCGAACAAAGGCGCTGAAAAATGGAATTCTTCCATTAGTCCCTTCTTTTATATTCTAACATTATTATATTGTCGTATTATCAGTGTATCTGTATTCAAAGATTCTTTGTAGATTAAAACGAAATTTGAATAAAGAATTTTGAATTGCCGTTCACCGATAGACGTTGTGAAATTTGTTGTTGAGGAAATGGCTATTACTCAGATTTTACTTAAGTTCTTGTATTCTTGTCACATTTTCTTGCTGCGCCACTGAGCCATTATCGCCATATCGCTACACTGAAAAGAGTATTAAAAATTCAGGTATGATGATGTGAAAATATTTAAATATTTTTTGAGGATCCATCCCCTATTTAGCCTCGAAAACGTTACTGACTACTGGCTTATCGTGTCAACCTTCATACAATATCTTCATTTCACGACTTGACCATCATAAAAATCTGCAGTTTTACGAGACTCTGCTCTGCAGAGACATCTACACATTCAGTCAAAGGATTTGTCAGAAGATATCCTTCTCGTCATAATAAGAAATTGAAGTCTACTCAGAGATAAGGTATTGATATGTGCCGTAAAGGAATAAAAATGGATCCCGTCTTTATTTTCTCTCCAAAAACTATATTAAAATTAGGAATTATATTAAAATTGTCTGTTGCTTCTCTTTTCTATCATAGTCCTAGGTCGGCTTTGAACCTGCGAATATCAGATAAAATTGTAAGCATGACAACTACTGCATCATAAGATATTTCATTATTTGATGATAACGGAGCAATTGTGGAGTGAAAATGAAAGATGAAACTGCTGACTGAAACGAAACACCTGTAAATTGAAGAATAAACTAATAAGAAAACTGACCGTGTGAGGGCTGCTTAAGAATTCTGTAATGTGAACCCCATCCCCATTCGATTAATGTAGAAGAATTCCTCTGACTCACTCAACAAATGGGATTGAGGAGACAGGGTTGACGCCGTAGCGTTTATTTAAAGGTTCATTGGTTTACGAAGTCATTAGTTGTGCATTCCTGTAGCGATGGGAAAGAAAGGGTTGGTCGTAAACATGAAATGTCTCTCATACCCTTCCTCAACCTTAGCTTTTTACATAGAGATGATGGTGGCAGCCCCCACCACTTTCACATACCCGATCAGAAAACAAAGGGTTCGATGAACTGGAAAGGGTGAGGTACAACCGCGGTCACTGCACGGGTGAGCTTTCTACTCAGTTTGTAAGATATATATGCTAAGCTCTTTACAAATTTAAAGACATATTTGTATCTGCTCAGATATCAAAATAAGACGTGATAGTCCTCTTCTGTGGCTACAAATTTGGCGTACTGACTTCAATTCTTGACAGATAATTGAAAATTAATTTCCTTTCCTTAGAAGTGGGTGTATTTGCCATGGTTTTCACTTTGTCCTTTGTGAATCTACAGTGTTGATTCAAAATACTCACACGCTGAGAACAAAATAGATCAAAAGGCTAAATTCTTGAAACAGACGTAGATGGTGGTGAGAATATGATGAAATGATAATGGTGATGTTGAATAAAAAATAACAACACATAACTTCCTGGATTTTGCGCTCTGGACCGTTTAACTCTCATTTTTGTGAAGAATATGAACCTACTCTTCTCTGATGTAGTAATTATTCTGAGTGTTTCCCTTATCAAGCTTCTTCCTCTAAAGATATGAACCTGTATTCTTCATCTTTTAGGAGGCCTTCCTCTTCTTCTCTTCCTAGCTAAGAATCTGTCTTTTTTTTAACTCTTTTCTCCATCCGATCTGCCTCCATTCTATCTATAAGATCCTTCCAATAAGGTTCCTCCTTGCGCGACATTTAACACGTGTGTATGTTGTGCTTTCAAGCTTTACATAGGCCCTATACTTCAGCTTGAATTTTTTCTATACTTGAGTGAAAACATAAATATGTAGAATTTAGATGATTACATTTGGAAACTTCGCGCAATTTTGAGTAAAATGATTCCCATATATTGAATGTGCGACTTGTGCCTCACATTAACTGAACCTGCAGTCCATATATGTGGAAGAAAAGTACCTCCTAGGTTATGTAATTAAGTAATCGGAAAATTTCACCAACCTGTAATCCACTGGTAATATGGAATGAAACTCTGTGACAAATGAGTCTCCCACGTCCTTCGGTGGTAAACATTGGGGGCCACTACAACAGACCATCAAGAGTTATGATCCAAAGCTACATAGTGCATAGCAATCCAGTCCGTAGTAGCTAGAAAACGAAAATCTTTGCTTGATTGATGACTTGTACACTAAACAAACATGGATGTCTCATCAGCAATTGGAACTATGAACTTTCAATGTGCTTTGGAAGTAAAATATAGAACAATACGTCAACCTTCAACAGTGACATTGGTACTCCGGTACCTTCTTCACATTTTTTAAATATTGTAAAACTTTAGACCCTTATTTTTTTCCACATTACTCGTAATGAAACTGCATTAGAACACTGCCTTCTTAATTCAGTGCTGCACCATGATGTCATAGTTTTAACAAAAATAACCTATGAAGGCAGTGATTTCAGCACACATTTCCAAAGCTCTAGTGTGTAGTTTATCAGTTAGCTAGTTGCTAGTCACTACATTGCGGAGATATTTTACTGTTATAAATACAGGGTATCCATAAAATAAGTAACTATTTCGTGTTTACGCTAACTTACGAATGTTTTTGTTGTTATAGGTTGACCATTAAGTACAATGTTGACTATTGTTGAACGTGTTGCCGTTCTGTCATGGCGTCCACAGGGTGTTCCGTACGATGAGCTGCGATGATGGTTTCAACGGAAATTTCGAAGGGATGGACCAACGAATAAATCCATATGGAGGCTGTTGAATAAGTTTCAACGAACAGGCACTGTTGCTGACGAGTCTCAACCAGGTCGATCTTCCACAAGCCTAGCTGACATTGACGCTATACGAGAATCAATTGAACGGAGTCATAAATCATTACGTTGTCTTTCGCGTCAATTGCGAATTCCGAAATCAACAGTGTTCAAAGTGCTGAAGTTCACCTTGAAGAAGCGTGCATTTCATTTGCAAGTGTTACACCAGTTGCATAATGAGGACCTTGCGGAACGGATGGCGATGTGCATAGATTTGCTGGATTCTGTGGAGACTGATGATTTAATGTCACACGTGTTGTTTAGTGATGAGGCGACATTCCATGTAAGTGGACAAGTGAACCGGCATAACTGTCGGATTTGGGCCGACAAACCTCCAACGGATTTCATTCAGCATATCAGAGACAGTCCAAACACCAATGTGTGGTTGGGAATCACGCAGACAAAGATCTATGGACCATTTTTTTTTTCAGAGAGAAGACTATGACCGGTGCCTGTTACTTGGATATGCTGACAGAGTTTCTGCAGCCGCAATTGTAACAAGATGGTATCGTAGACACTTATTTACCAACAAGACAGGGCCCCTTGCCACTATGCGACAATTGTTAGGGACTACTTGAATGAAGTGTTTCCCAACCGGTGGACAGGACGAGGCGGCCGTAGACCATGGGCAGCAAGATCCCCAGACCTTACCCCATTAGACTTTTTTTGTATGGAGATTTGTTAATTCTAACGTCTACACAAGAAAAGTGTCTAACGTTGAGCAACTGAAACAAAGAATTCGTGATGCAGTGTCACTAATCACACCACAGTTTCTGCGAAATGCATTCCGTGAAACCGTGTCCAGATGGGAATTGTGCAGGGACATCAATGGACGACATTTCGAAAGGAACCAATGAGTGTGTATGAGTGAGTTTGTGGTGTACAATCGTCTTATGAATACACATATGAACTATATCGTTTTCATGAAAATAGTTACTTATTTTATGGACACCCTGTACTATATGGTGGGAGATAGTAAAACTACTAATATGGAGTATGATATGTAGTACATTTTCTCAATTTTCATAAAAGAATGGGTTAGCTTCTTTTACCCCGAGCCCTGTTCTTGCTCTGACACATATCGTCAAGTGAGATATACTACATGATAATAGATTTACAATGTTAAGGAACATATTTTTGACGATCATCACCACTAAGCTACGCACTAATTTTAACTTCTAACGGAATATCATGTCCAGAGGAATGCGTCTTACACCATTACGTAACATTTGCAACCATGTAGCTCACGTAATATTTCATAGCTTATGACGGGATGTTTATGTACCGTGGAACAAATATACTATTGTGATATAATATCTACATATTTACTTATTACATTGTGACGTAACATCTGGATCCAGGGAAACATGTGAGGAGTTGATTTGCAGAACTATCCTTGTCCATCACAGATGATTTTCCATTGAAAATAAGAATCTTGTAATACGAGAAATTTAAGTGTTTAATGAAAGGAACCTCCTTCTGGTGTAAAATTATGAAGTAAATTGTTTCCACATGTTTCATAAAAAGTCTCCTGAAAGTTATAGAGTTATTTCAAATAATGTTTTGGAAAAGAACGGTTTTGCAGCAAACCGGAAGGAAAGTACAATTTGGATAATAAAGTCATCGGATTAGGATAGTTTTGGAACATAAAATTAAATTTTAAATTATATTTATTGTATACAATAGTTATTAATTTAATTCATTCCTAGTTTTCTGCCCAACGGCAGGTTTTTCACTGCAAACTCAGCATTATTAAATTTTTCCCATTTTCCACCTTCTCTTGGTCTCCGCATACGATCCATATATCTTAATGTTGTCTATCACCTGATATCTTCTTCTGCACCGATTTTTTTCCCGTTCACCATTCCTTCCAGTGCATCCTTCAGTAGGCAGATCCTTCGTAGCCAGTAACCTAGCCAATTTATTTTTCTCTTCCTGTTCAGTTTTAGCATTATTCTTTCTTCACCCACTCTTTCTAGCACTACTACTTTTCTTATTCTGTATGTCCATTTCACAAGCTCCATTCTTCTCGATATACATATTTCAAATGCTTCTAGTCCTTTGTCTTCACTTCGTCATAATAGCCATGTTTCTGACCCATACAATGCTTCACTTCACACTAATGGCTTCACTAGTCTCTTCCTTTGTTCTTTCTCCGTAGGTCCGCAGAAGATGCTCCTTTTTTATTAAAAGCTTCCTTTATCATTGCTATCCTTTTTACATCGTTGCAGCAACTCATGTTACTACTTATAGTACACCTCAAGTAGGCTATCTGAAGTTGCCTCATTTCGAATTCACAAATTTACCTTTTTATTTTTGTTCCGATGACCATGATATTAGTCTTGTTTGCATTTATTCAATACTGCTAACAGCTGTCACTTAGCTTCAGTAGCATGTCCCTTAATATCATATTCTCTTCTGCTAACAATGTCATACAGTAACATCAGCAAATCTTAAGCACTTCATTCTTCTTCCTCCTACTATCATCCCTACCACACTACAGCTCTGAGAAAACTATATGGTCCTCGTTTGGTTCGTTTACTCTGCATGTCGGTTTGTTGTTGTGATATATCTTCATTGTCGTTTTACAATAGGTTTAGGCAAAAAGGGTGTATAAATAATTCTAAAGATATTTAATTTCTTTGAAGAAGTAAGTTTTACTTTAAATGAACTGTACCGTTTAATTTCTCAGCCCATTGTATGTAAAACCAAACATCTTACCCAACAAAGCAATATATGGTGATTTACTAAGAATCAAATTTGAATGGCAGCAGTACCACAAACCTCAAATCTAATGTACTAAATGTTACTAAATAAGTGCCCATAGCTTAAAAAGTTATTTTTCTTCGTAAAACTACATTACATTATAATAATTATATTTCCGCAATATATTATGTTACATTATAATCGCGACATAAAATCTATGGTGAACTGTGAAAAGGCATAAATCACAAATTGTAAGTTTTGAGTAGAACAAAAGCAAACTTTGAAATCAGATTCAATATCATTATAATGCACTCCCAGTAAAATTGTGTCGTAACTTGAAAATTATGATTCGTAAAGATATGCTTTTCCTAATAAAATACTCCCGTAAAATATTTTAATAAATAGGTACCAAAACCTTTGATACTTAACTACTTTATTGTTACAATTTCATACCACCAATCAGTAAATCAGCGTTGGAAATAATTTATGAATGTAATATGTCATTTTCGACATAAAACAGTATTTTCTGGTAGTGCATACGCTCATCATACCATTTGAAGAGCACATTTTTTGTATTCACATAGGGGTCATAACTCAAAACCACTCATTTTTGACATGTCAATTTTACCGATCACCATAGAAATATGCTCAAGATATACCGTCTGCATCGGTGAATTTAGTTTCTTACAGTAGCTTGTTTGTAAAACATCACAAATTGTGCCAAACTAACAGTTACAAAATGACTAACTATCGTGATATCTGTAACATGGGTGTATTCGAAGAAGTGCTGCCAGTGGTGAAGTGAACCTACCAGTTAGAAAATAACTATATTTAAGCAGGTGATCAAGTAAAGGTGGAAAAATGTTGGTTTCAATTTAGTACCTCAAGATACACTGTATAGATTATAGCTCTGTTATGAAGTTGAGTCTGCGATCTACTATATAGACCTAGGTCATACGTTGGAATTTTGTGTTTCGTAAGCCAGCTCCTGGAAAAAGATGCAAGTGAAGGGGAGTAGTTTAGACTGTACCCCCTCCTACAACGAATCTGCAGGTCATTTCGCGCAGTGTGCACAAACGTAACCAGTATCAATGATCGGCTGGCTTTATAGCATCATGCCAATATCAAGACTGTTGAAATATCCATGGAAACGTGCATTTCAAACAAAATATCGATTAATGTCGAATATTTTATCAAATATTATGCTAATTATGTTAAAACTTATAAGTTCCTTATTACTATTTAATACGAGAAAAATTCGTATCGGCACCGGGAATCGAACCCAGGACCGCTCAGCTCTGCGCGTTGAGTGCTCTTTCCAACTGAGCTATGCCGGGACACGATACACGGCGCCGGCCGAACCCCTCTCGTAATGCGCCGTGTATCGTGCCCCGGCATAGCTCAGTTGCAAAGAGCGCTCAGCGCTGAGAGGTCCTGAGTTCGATTCCCGGTGCCGGTACGAATTTTTCTCGTATTAAATAGTAATAATACACATTGACTACTTCAGAGTGGTCGTGTAATATTCAATGAGGTGGGCGAGACCTCATAATGAATATATAATGTTATAAGTTCCTTACTTGTAATTTCACAATAATTAGATATTGATAATAATATATACTTATTTTCGTCCATTGTATCATTCACCAAGAAAGATCATTTGCAGTCAAAATTACAGTCATTTATGGCTACACATATATTATATGTGAACATTTTGTTACGGAAATGAACATTGCAAAATCAAAAAGAAGGACCCGTATTACAGATGAGCATCTCATTTTACAGTTAAAATTAGCCACATGTAATTTTACTCCTGACTTTGATCAGTTGCTCAAATACCATTTTTCTTTAAATTACTGTTCCGTTTCTGTTTTGTTGTATGTACATTATCATTTGTTCTTTTGCGAAATTTGTGAAAAATGATGAAAATAAATTAAAGCAATATAACCAATAATAACCACGATGTTCAACGTTTGTCTTCTAAGTTTACAGTCCAGCAATACACATTGAATTCTGTGTGATAAATGGAAGCAACCTATCCCCCCTTTCACCTCTTCCATTTGAGTGCTGAGTTTGTTGTGTTTTTGCTGTATTTTGAAGGAATGGAATAGAAAGGAATGTACGGGAAGTGGCACTATGGCTCAGCACTGCGCTAACCCTCGAGCTAGGAGCATTCTCAAACCCACACCGGCTGACTACACTAAGATTCACTGCGTACCCAGATTTTGAACAGGAAACCCCTCGTCTCTAGGTCAGCCCCCTCCGTGCATCGCCAGCTGGCGTTCGTGGAATGCTATGGAATGACGACGAAATGGAGAAATGGTGACGGAATTATGTAGATGCCTAATATGGGGAAAAATGAGAGAACCTCGAGGAAAATCCAACTGCGACCTTGTCCGTCACAAGTGTCACTATAGATTATGCAATGAAAAATTCCAAACCTGACCGAAACTCGAACCTGCGTGACAGGCCGGAGGTCTGACCACTCACAAGCAAACATTCTCATGGGGGCAGACAAAAAAGTTATTTTTTTTTCCACCATGTTAATAATGTCAAAACAAGTACTTATAGAAATTTCGGCCACTCGATCGCAATTACGAGGTCGTCCAGAAAGTGATTTTCCCTGGGGACGTTTACAGAAAAAAGCACAATTTCATGGAAAAATGTATTGAAAGAGATATAGCAATTGTTGCTCTATTTTTCAACATATTCCCCGCTGGAATTGAGACATTTATCATACAGGGATCAAGAGAGAGGTGCACGTCACGACACAAGGATACAAATATTGCTCCTGTGGTATGACAGATGTCTCAATTCCAGTGGGGAATATGTTGAAAAATATCGCAACAATTGCTATATCTGTTTCAATAAATCTTTTCATGAAAT
Source organism: Periplaneta americana (assembly GCF_040183065.1). Classification (NCBI taxonomy): domain Eukaryota; kingdom Metazoa; phylum Arthropoda; class Insecta; order Blattodea; family Blattidae; genus Periplaneta; species Periplaneta americana. The sequence goes on along the minus strand of NC_091117.1, from coordinate 139,498,825 downwards.
TGTGCTTTTTTTTTAAACGACCCCAGGGAAAATCACTTTCTGGACGGCCTTTTAATTGCTGTCGAGTGGCCAAAATTTGTATAAATGCTTGTTTTGACATTATTAACATGGTGGAAGAAAAAATAACTTTTTTATCTGCCCCCATGAGAATGTTTGCTGTCAGTCACCGTAGGGGTCTATTCGGAAGGTAAGGTTTGCCGATGTATAGTCTAGGAGTATCTATAAAAAAAAAACTACCGATATCAACAATTCCAAATAATCACGTTGACTGTCTTTATAGAATGAACAGAAAAAATTTTCGGATCGTTTCCTATTAAAGTAAGTCATAAATTTCATTATTAAAAATATTTTTATAGGCCTTTATAGGGGCGCTTCGGTCTCAGAACCTTCAACAACGAGACGCAACTGAATGCGACGAAACACCAATAAGTTTTATGGAACGCATTATTCTACAGTTTATAGCGAATCTTGTATCGCGGAACATTTCTTTCAATGTTTTGTAAGTTAACATTTAAAACTTCACTTCGAAATATCTATATACAGTAGAGTATTGTACATATTGGCTGGCTGGCTGGCTTGCTTTACGAGTGCCTTTTGCAACGTATGCTTTGTTCATCACGACCTAGCAGGAGATCGAACTTGGACAGAAGACCAGCGCGCTAGCGGCCTGAGTACCTGTTACGTTGTGACTAAATTTCAATACAATCCCTCACTGAAGAACACAAGCGTTTACATTGTAAATCATCTCTCAAATTCTGAAGTTAACGAATTCTAAATACGTAGGACACCCACTACACTACTGTCTACAAGTCTAGTCTCTTTTCTTGGAAATGATCTCACATTCGCGTCGCTGTCTGATATATTAAATTTCAGATGTTTTGTATTAAATGCAGGCGACTGTCTACTCCTTATTTCTGTCGTCTTATATTTAAATCAATCATCGGCTCCGAATATATAGTTTTGTCTGCCATTCTATTTGAGTGGGAACTTTTTGAGAAATGTAATGGCAATTGAAGAGTGTGATTGCAAAACTGGCTCAGTCCCTTAGGCCATTTTTATGTTTTATACATATACACGATTTTTTTAGATCTCTTCCATTATATTTTAAGCTTCCTTTCTTCCAAAAAAACGCCAATACTTGTCTGAAAGTTCGAGTTATTGTGCTTATCACTTGAAAATTCGCTCAGTCAGTAGACCGGTAGTCCACCAGTACGAAGAAAGTCCAGAACATTCTGTCCAGCTAATGATAATTAAGTTGAAACTCTGCTAGCACAAATAAAACAAAATCATATCTATCTACTTGTCACTTTCTTTTGAGTATGGAAACTGGTTTTAGTTTATATGTTTTTTTTTTTTTTTTTTTTTTTTTTTTTTTTTTTTTTTTTTAGAATTCTTTCAACTGTGCTATAACTTAGGTCTATTTAAAGATACATTGAAAACCTGATTAATAATAATAATAATAATAATACTAATTTAAACTTCATTCTTCCCCTGTCTAAAGTAACTCAGCAGCAGTGACATCATTTATTACAGTTGGTCTTCCAGATTTCTTATCAGCAATAAAACTAGTTTCCTCAAACTTCCTGATTAAATTTGTCATTGCTAATGAAAAATGAGCCCCATTTACGTATATTTTCAAAATTATAGAGATCTTAACTTTGCCGTTATTCGCCTCGGCTCTATGACTGTGGTCATAGATGTCGCTAGCGTCGAAAAGAGTAGACCACTTACTATTAGTTCGTCAGAGACTATCCAGAGCAAACCATAGCGTGGGATCTCCATTGACGTTGATGGGTAATTCTTGGACTCACAGGGGAACTGGAGTACCCGGAGAAAATTCACATATTACTGCCTGAATCAGGGCTGATCCAACAAAACTTTTAAATTCAAGGTTGAGAGGAATTTAAACCTGGCCTGGCCAACGGGCTAGTTCCGACTCTTAAACTTTAAAATGTTTTAAATGTTGTCAAATCTTGAGATATACTCCTATTACTTTCATAACAACATTGGACCAGATGTATCCCAACATTTAATAATAGTACCATGGCTTGAAAATTAAAATTTATTGTAGCAATAATAATAAATTCATTAATATCCAATCAACAAAATACATAATAGCAATGCAATTGCTACACATGAGACATGACAAACAGCCATAGTTCAACCAACACCGTGATGTTTTTTTTTTCTACCTCATATTATAATATTTAGCCAATGACGCTTTAAAGCCTGAAGTGACTTTTGAATGAACTTAATCATCGCAAGGCTATCTGGATCAAATTTCTGTATATTTAAGGACAAAAATAAATTTCTTTAGGCATTTATTATCACAATAACTACTGTCTTAAATTCACTGAACATATTGGGAATTAAATCAATGGCTTTCCCAAAACACGCTATGAAATATTTAATGTAAAACAACTTTTATTCCGAAAAGAAAGTAAAAACGAGCAAAATTATATAAAACTTTTTCGTTTCAAATATCTCAAAGAATACCCCTTGAAATTAATGATATTGCTTACGGTTCACTCTATGTATATAAGTATACAGATTGGACGTCAAATAACCCAGCAGATTTTCAGACCGAATAGCTCATGTTGTAGCCTAGATAACAAAAAAGTTTAATACTATATTGGTGGAAAGTTCAGAGTTTTTTCAGAAAAAAAAAATGTTTCTTTACAAATATTGAACACCCTCTTATTCGGTAACTATTGCGAGTAGGATCATAATTTTTGTCCATATCGATAGAAAATGCAACAAAGAATCATTTATTCCTCTCACGTATATCCATAGCGTGGACGGTTTTCGTGTAAATTTAATTTTAAAACCGCTACTAATTTTAAGCCACTGTACGGTGAGAATAGATTGCAAATTGCCAAAGAAGGAGAGATTCACCAAGGGCAGTGTTGTCAAGGTCACTCGCCACTACGAGAGGGCTGTGGCTCGCTTGGCAATTGTAGCAGGTGTCTCCTACAAAAAATAATAAATTACGAACTACAACCTTGGGATACTTACAAATGTTACAATGTTCTTACGTTAAATGTTACATTTATGATACTATACGTAAAATCCAAAACTCTGTGTACAATATGTTCGTATTGAAACAGATTCATACAAGAGGTTTACTCCGAAACTGCAATATTAAACATGCTTATTGAAAAATATTGAATTAGTTAATTACATAATATGTTATTTTCCTCCTCACATAATGAATAATACTTTATAAACTATTCCTATTTTTAATAGTTTGAAGTAGGCCTATGAAAAAAGGTCTATAAAAATTTGATTTTTGAAATCACTGAAATCGAATTATCTCACATTTCAAACATTGCACAAGAAAATGTCTACTGCGTTTATATTTTAAGGCACGTAATTATACTTAAAAAATCTTTCGGTATTCACAAATTATCCGGACATGAACTATCCCTACATTCGGATGCCCGGTAGGGGATGCTGGGGAAGGACACATTATGAAGCAAACAAACAGAGAGAAGAAAAGAAGATTGAGGATTGTGAGGACTCTTCTGCAAGCAAGTAAGTTGGAAAACTTGAAGGAAGAAATGAAAAGAAAGGGAATGGATGCAATAGTGGCGAGTTGGTGAGTAATGAATTTAGGTTGTTTTATTCAAATGATGAGCGCAAAGGAAGTCATGGTTTTGGTGTATTACTGGGACCACGTGTGAAAGATACAGTGATATCAGTGCGTTATGTAGATGATCGGATGATAATGGTGAGACTACTAGGGAAGAAAATAGACAGTGTTAGTACAAGTTTATATACCAACATAGTGGATTAGCAGATGGGGAAGTGAAAGAAGCTATGACAAGACAGAAGAGATAGTAGGAGAAACTAAAGGAAACTTAACAACGAACTAAGAAGAGAAACTGATAAAGGGAAAGAAGCTGGATAAAAGAGAAATGTAAATAAATAGAGGATCTAGAGAGAAAAGGAAGTTATGATTTAATGTACCGCGAAGTAAAGTGTTTGGACTTCACAAATAAGAAAATAAATTCATGTGGTTGATAATGGACGAAATCGGAAATGAAATAACAGACAAACCAGGAATACTGAACAGATGGACGAAATATATATAGAAGAGTTATATGAGATAAGGAATCGTCCAGATGACTTAGCTATAGAAGACGAAGCAGATGCATCAGAAGACGGAAAAGAATGTTCAATTTTAAGGAAAGAAGTTGAACTAGCGCTTAGGAAAATGGAGAATGGGAAACCAACAAGAGTTGATGGAATCCCCATTGAATAGTGAAATGCTTGGGTGAAGACAAGAAGGAATTTCTGTAATTATGCAACGAAATAAATCAGAAAATCGACTGGCCTGAAGATTTTATGGAGACGGTGTTGCCTCCAATACCGAAGAAAAATAATGCCAAGAAATGTAAGAAGTTCAGAACTACAAGCCTGATATCACACTCAGGGAAGAATGTTATATTTACTCCTACAAATATAATTGCAAATTGTGCTTTTAATCATTTGGGGATTATAGTTAAACCTGTAAATAGTGGGTATCACGGCGAAGATTCTCCTGCGAATACTGAATCGACGTTTATATTCTAAAATGGAAGAACATCAATTTGGCTTCAGGAATGGAAAATGTACGAGAGATGCAATTGTGCTACTACGAATAATCGGCGAAAGATACCTAGATAAGAATAAAGAAGTGTATAGGTATTTGTGGACCCAGAAAAGGCGTTTGACAGAGTAGACTGGAATAACTCATGGAAATTCTAAAGAAAATAGGTGTGGATTGGAACGAGAGGAAGTTGTTCAGTAACCTTTATATGAAACGAGTCGAAGTCAGGATTTTATTTTATTTTATTGGGTTATTTTACGAGCTTTATCAACATCTAGGTTATTTAGCGTCTGAATAAAATGAAGGTGATAATGCCAGTGAAATGAGTCCGGGGTCCAGCACCGAAAGTTACCCAGCATTTGCTCATATTGGGCTGAGGGAAAACACCGGAAAAACCTCAACCAGGTAACTTGCCCCGACCGGAATTCGAACCCGGGCCACCTGGTTTCTGCGGCCAGACGCGCTGACCGTTATTCCACAGGTGTGGACGAAGTCAGGATAGTCAGGATAGGAGAAGAAATATCTGAAGGAAGCGAAATAGTCAAGGATGCCCTTTATCACCTACTCTGTTCAACATTTACTTGCAAGATTTAGTGAAGAACTGTTTTGAGAACATGGGAGGAGTGATAGTAGGAGGAAGAAAAATAACATGCATAAGATTTGCTTTTGATGTGACGTTGTTAGCAGAAGAGAAAATAATAATAAGGGATATGCTACTGGAGCTAAATGACAGCTGTGGGCGGTAGGGGATGAAAATAAATGCAAACAAGACGAAGACCATGGTCATAAGAAGAAAAGTAAAGAAGATAAACTTGCGAGTTCTAAATGAGGCAGCTTCAAATACTTGGGGTGTACTATAAGCAGTAACATTAGCTGCTGGGAGGAAGTCAAATGGAGGCTAGCAAAGGCCATGAAGCTTTCAATAGAAAAGGAGCATCTTCTGCCAACCTCTGGAAAAAAGAACTAAGAAAGATACTAGTGAAGTCCTTTGTGTAGAGTGTGGTATTGTATGGGGCAGGAACATGAACATTACGACGAAGTAAAGAGAAGCGAATAGAATCATTTGAATTGTGGATATGGAGACGGATGGAACGTGTGGCATGGACAGACAGAATAAAAAACGAAGCTGTGTTGGAAAGAGTGATGAAGAAAGAAGAATGCAAACTGATCAGGATGAGAAAAATAAATTGTCTGCGTCACTGGCTGAGAAGATAGTGTCTACTAAAGGATGTACTGAAAGGAATGGTGAACGGGAGAAGAGTTCGGGGCAGAAGAAGATATCAAATGATAGACGACATAAAGATATATGGATCATATGCGGCGACTAAGAGGAAGGCAGAAAATAGGAAAGACTGGAGATTGCTGGGTTTTCAGTGAAAGACCTGCTCTTGGGCAGAACACTACAGATGAATGAATTAATGAATTTATGTTCATATATATGGATGTATGTATATTATAATAACGTATATAAATGTATTTTATTTCGGAATATGTATTATATGTATTTCTTGTGTTAAATTCTATCGTACCTGGTTAACATTCGGTCTGTTATTGACCTTCTTCAGAACTGGTTGTTGCTGGTCTCGGCGCCTTCTGTTTTGTTTCCTGTGGGGGTGTGTTTGTATAGCGTAATTTGGAGTCACCCCCACAGGAAACAAAACAAAAGGCGCCAAGACCAGCAACAACCAGTTCTGAAGAAGGTCAATAACAGACCGAAACATGTTAACCAGGTACGATAGAATTTAACACAAGAAAGACGTATAATACATATTCCGAAGTGATATAGTGTTAAAAGTTGTGTAATCAAGATGTATTATTTTATTTATTTGCGTTTTTCTAAATAACAGTTTTAGGTAGGAATTATAAATGGTTTTATTATTCCGAACATGATAAGGAAACGAAATTGTTGTGCAATTTGCAAAATGTATAGGTATATATAATGTGATTTCTTTGAATTGAAATTGTAATTTTATCGAACCTGCACAAAACGAATGGCGAAGTTTTCATCTTTCACAAGGAAGAAAGTACCTATGTTAATCAGAGATTGTGCATATTTCTTATATCACATTGTAACGTAAAACACAGTTTTATTAGGTACCGCGTACCAGAATATTTCACTTATACATCGCATCATATTTGTAATGTATTAAGAAGCGTGGCACTTCTTTTGAATTTCATATTATTATCGGAAATATTCTGTTAAAGATATCTTAGCTTTTCATTGAAAAAAAAAAAGACACGCTGAAGATAATTTATTCAAGCGACGACCTCGCGTGATCAAGCTTCAATTCAGGATGAGAGGGTATTTCGTCTGAAAATCGCGTCATCGTAGCACCATCAACATTGGCCAAATTTTACTGCGTGTTAAAGATATGTTAATAGGTACGATCTTTTCCCCTTCGGTACCTTTTTAATGGAGAATTGGTCTGTATGACGACAATGCCAAACTCACTTTTCCTTTCTTTAAGCAACGTCACAATTCTTATTGCATTGTGACGATCTTGTAATACCACTTCTGCAGATCAGTGCAGTCCCATCCTGAAGCGAAGAAGTCCTCTTCTTCATTGACGTCATCAGCTATGACGTTGGGATTGCGTCATTCCGAAGCAATGAATCCTAACTCAGAACGCTTGTCCCGTCCGTTGACCGTGCAATGTACTCTGCGACGTCATTCTGTGCAACGAAGCTGCTGGAAAAGTACTTCCTTCCTGCCTTCGGGAAAACAGGTTGCGTCATGACACATCGTAAAGAACTGGCAACGAGATCTGGAATTTCAGAGGTGACTTCTCTCTTATTTTGAAGTTTTAAATTAAAACGAAGTTTCCAAGAAGTTTGACGTAAATGAAAAGTAGTTTGAATTCACACCATGGCATGGCGAATAAAATTGTCCTCGAGACATGCGTGTTATTCTTCTAAAAGAGACGCCATTAAATTTTTGTTTCATGTCACATTCGTGATTTCCAGAGCTTCCAAACCGTAACAAGTAGTAAGAATAATGTAATACAGCAGAAGTCAGGGATTAAAACGAAATAATGACTTCCAATATGACCTATAGGTTGGACGCATGTAGAACTCGAAAGCTAATTAATTGACTTTTCATTAACCTAATAGCGAATTGATTTTTTACTATTAGTTGACTGTACAGCTTCCAACTATCCGTCTATGTGGCCTCCCAACCACCTGGTGTCGCCTTCACTGGTCTTGCGGTTATCATGCGGTTAGATCCGAGGTTCGCGCATTCGTGGTTGAGGACGATGGACTTTGAAGGACAACAAATCCTTAGCGTGGCTTCCTCTGAGAGAGAAGTAAAGCTTGGAGGCCTGTGTCGGACTTTTATTGAACATGAAGTAACTCTGACCCTAGTAGAGGGCCGCAGACAAAATTTTTCGGCAACATCTCTACATCCGGCATGCTTAATTTCAACGCTGAATAGACTCTACAGTTGAAAGCATTGCAAATGAAGTCACAAAGAAGCAAGCAAGCGAACCAAACTAATCAGACAAAATTTGTCGGCAATCTCTCTTCATCGGCATGCTTAATTTCAACGCTGAATAGACTCTACAGTTGAAAGCATTGCAAATGAAGCCATAAAGAAGCAAGCAAGCAAGCAAACCAAACCAAACCAATCAATCAAACAAGCAACCAAACCAAACCAACCAAACAAACAACCAAACCAACCAAGCCAACAACAAAACCAACCAACCAACCAACCAACCAACCAACCAACCAACCAACCAACCAACCAACCAACCAACCAACCAACCAACCAACCAGTCAAACAAAGAAACAACCAACCAAGCAAGCAAATAAATCAATCAACCAACCAACCAAACAAATAAACCAAGCAAACAAATAAACCAAGCAAACAAATAAACCAAGCAAGCAAACAAAAAAGCAACCAAGCAAACAACAAAGTAACGAAGCAAACAACTAACCAACCAGATATCCAGAATCCCACACTAAGCTATCTAGTCAAGTAATAAGTATATAATTTCAAACTAAGAAGTTGTCTATCTGACCAGTAACAAGCTATCTGGTCAACTAACGAGATGTCTATCTGGCCAACTAATGAGCTAACTATTTGACCAACTAACGAGCTGACTATCTGGCCAAATGAAAAGCTGTCTATCTGGCCAACTAACAAGCTGACTATCTAACCAAATGAAAAGCTGTCTGTCTGGCCAACAAACAATCTGTCTATCTGGGTAACTAACGAGCTAAATATCTGGCCCCATAACAAGCTCTCTATCTGGGCAACTAAAAAGTTGTCTATCTGGTCAAGTAAAATTTTCTTATATGCTCAACTAAAAAATTGTCTTTCTAGTCAATTAACAAGCTACCCAAGTTGCATATCCGACTAATGAACAAGCTGTATATCTGTTCAGTTAAAAACCATTCTAGCTGGTCAATTAAAAGTTGTCAGAGTCACTAAAAACTATCTGGGCAATTAAAAAGTTGTATATCTGGCCAATTATCGAGTTATCTGACTCGCCAAATAATAATTTCCTATCTGGCACATTAATAAGCTGTATATCTCATCAAATATGTTGTCTGTCTGGCCAATTATCAAGTTATCTAACAGATAAGCTAATAAGTTGTCAATCTAGCACATTAACAAGCTGTAGGCTCATATCTCGTCAAATAAACTATCTGACTTATTTACTAGTTCTCTATCTGGTCAACTATATAAAAAGTTGTTTATCTGTTAACTAGAAATTGTCTGGTGAACTAACAAGCTATCTCAACTTACAAACTGGCTATCTGCCCAATTAACCACAGCTTATCTAGTCAACATATTAATATAATAGCTCTCGAGGAACTAAACCAAGTATAAGACCGTAGTTCATTGTAGTGTTCTGGAATGAAGCTGGGAATAAAATGAATACTTCTATGAACTGTAAATAAGGTACCTGGTTGATTTAGTGTTTTTCCAATGTCATTCCATAATATGAGATGTTCTTATTATATTCATTTTGCATATTATATTGCTGTAAACCAAACTAGATAAACAGTAAAGCTCTTCACATTGTTGGACTATCACAATGATTTTCGCTTCATACATTTCATCGATATGCAATCGATATAATTGCCATGCCATTCTTCATTTTAATCATAGCCCATACAGAAATACGTTTAGAATTCTCTTGCCAGAATTTTGGACGGAATCATGTCATGCGGATATAGGCGATACAGCCAAGTGGACGATAAACTGAACTGCACTAATGGAAGTCAGCTGTATAATGCTTTAATCTTGATGTCCCTTTAGTCTGTATTATCTTTCCACATTACGCAACAAAATACATTCCCAAGTTCGATCCAAGCTTTCGAATTGCAGTAAAAGGCCTGAGCGAAACCTTTTTCCTGGCAAACGTTCTGTAACTTATATTTCAATTGAATGGTTTTGCATTTTGAGTTGTTATCTCTCCAATTTCACGAAGAATTTTGATATTCTGCAAGAATATTTTTTTCGGTGTTGTACAGAATGTTCGCAAAATACTGTCAAAGAACAGCAGTGCATGGCAAAGGACGTTGATTAGTTTAAATATAGTGGAAGCTCTTAAGTTCGACAGAAAACAAGTTCGACATCCTATAGTTTGACTGATTACGTAGGAGAATTAGACACGCCCCTATACGGGCACTAAGAAATGGGTTTGCCATTTGAATGGGAATTGGTTCTGTGTCTTTTAGTGTTACTTTTATTAAAGGAAAACAGAATATTTTATTGATTAGGACATCCATATTTAATCACCGATTTTAAATTAACGAACTCTTCTTCTTCTATTTGAGAATTGTGCCGTTTATGAGACGGAACTGTCGAAACCCACTGTGGTACTAGAAGAGCATACACAAGTCTCAGGGCGGGCAGGAAATGCAAGTACAGTACTGTATTCATAGATGTAGATTCATTTTCCGGGCTGAGAGGCCGTGGTCTATTGGTTGGTTTTATACCAGACGTTTCGTCTGCAACTGCGGCAGACATATTCAGTGGAGTGGTATCCGAGGTCACAAGACTCTTCTCGGCGTACCTGAGGCAACTGATCCTGTGTATTTATCCTCCCCGTAGAGGCGGTTAATCTTGCAGTCAACGTGGGGCACTGAAGATGTCTGCCGCAGTTGCAGACGAAACGTCTGGTATAAAACCAACCAATAGACCACGGCCTCTCAGCCCGGAAAATGAATCTACATCTATAGACTCCGGCCGTGAAAGCCTACACTGCAAGTACTGTATTCGTTGATGGATAACCAATAAGAATTTGTATTCATTTCACCTGTCACATCCATTACCCTTATTGGACTGAACTTTCAATTCTGTTCAGTCGAACTTAGGAGAGTCCACTGTACTGAAACTGATACTTCACATCCTCTTTTTACAAAATTATCGTGATCTGTTCTGTCAGTAAAATGGATCACGTTGTCTAAATAAGTGAAAAAGTCTTAATAATACGTGCTATTGCTTATAGGTCTAGGCTACAGTATATTAAGGCGTTAAATATTTTTCTGCGTATTTTCTCATAGCGATGTTAGGTCGACAGCTACTCTTATCCAAAGTGAGATGCATGATGACAATCTCTTGACATTCACAACCGCATAGGCTATGCTTCTTCATACAACCAGTTGCAAAATGTTTTAGCTGCTTGCTAGACATCAACGCTGATGTATTCTTCATATATTCATGACATACACTTTAGTAGCTTCTTCAGTTAATTTTTATTTTATGCCTTATATGGCAAATATTTAATACAATTTAATATTAATTTCAATTTAATTTACGCAATACCGAAATTTTAATAACACAAAAGAATACTGAAATTACAATAAAACAAATTAATAGTATGAAAAGACTATTAAATACTCTTGATGGGCCAAAAGAACGGGCGATTTTGAATTCTTGATATTTCTTACTGATATAATGTCTCAGCAAGTGCTACTTGCTTAATATTGAGTACTTAACATTCAATTTACTTTGTTGTAAAAAATTATCAAATTTTAAATACCACGTTCCTAAGATGGCCTCCATTTAGCTGTACACATTCTTCGATTCTCGATGGCAGAGAGCTCATCACACGCCGCTACTTTTGTGCAGAGATTCGAGACACTTCAAGACGAATTCTTTCTTTCAGTTGTTCGATATCTTGTGTTGGAGGACGACTGAAGACTTTCATTTTCAAATACCCGCACAAGAAAAAATCGCAACTTGTTAGTCTGGAGACCTTGCTGGCCATGGGATATCTCCGTATCTTGAAATTATGTGATTAGGGCGCAAGTATCTAAGGCGTCTCATTGATTTTCCAGCGGTAGCTCCATCTCGCTGGAACTATGTGATCTCCCTGTTGATCTCTCGGTGCTCGGGAATCTAAGTAATGTCATGCTTTACGGGCGCTATGTTCGGTTCAAGTTTGTCGAGTATGTAAAAGTTCGACATTCGCCGAAGTATGCGTTTTAGAGGAAGTCTGAAAATTATTTTTATATTAATTTTTTCTGTTAATAGTTTAATTGGAATATATGAAAAGTAATTCATATAATTAATCAATATGAATATAACAGAGAAAAATATAAATTATATTAATAATTATTAATAATTATAAAACAATAACTAAAATAATTATTTAAATCATTCAAAATAAAAAAATAAAAATATATAGACCTAATACAATTTAATAAGCATAAAAATAATATTAATTACAATTATAATTATATTTACATTAATACTAATTATTAATACAGACACAATAATTAACAATATCCACTTTCTTATAAAATTTTCGCTGTCCTCCACTATCATTCCTTGTTTTAACCGCTCAAAGGTTTAGCATACATCTCGTCATTAATTGTATTTTCCATATGAAATAAGATGATGTTTCTGATATCTTTATTGCCTCTCATGCTCGAAAATTGCAGGACACTAAACAGAGTTATCAAAAAGTTACCGATCATTGCGGCATAACGCTGTGCGGTTACCGTAATAAAATTGGCATTATCATTCTCATGAATGATTCCAAGGATTCCAAACGACCACATAGCGCATCATATATTGAACATAACCGATCTATTAAATATCCAAACTTTAAATAAATTCACTATTCTTTCCTTCTGCTGTACCAGTTCCTAGCACGTAGTGTGCGAACCATTAGTTCTGTACTTACTTACTTCCAAATGGCTTTTAAGGAACCCGAAGGCTCATTGCCGCCCTCACATAAGTCCGCCATCGGTCCCTATCCTGTGCAAGATTAATCCAGTCTCTATCATCATATCCCACTTCCCTCAAATCCATTTTAATATTATCCTCCCATCTACGTCTCGGCCTCCCTAAAGGTCTTTTTCCCTCCGGTCTCCCAACTAACACTCTATATGCATTTCTGGATTCGCCCATACGTGCTACATGCCCTGCCCATCTCAAACGTCTGGATTTTATGTTCCTAATTACGTCACGTGAAGAATACAATGCGTGCAGTTCTGCATTGTGTAACTTTCTCCATTCTCCTGTAACTTCATCCCGCTTAGCCCCAAATATTTTCCTAAGCACCTTATTCTCAAACACCCTTAACCTATGTTCCTCTCTCAGAGTGAGAGTCCAAGTTTCACAACCATACAGAACAACCGGTAATATAATTGTTTTATAAATTCTAACTTTCAGATTTTTTGACAGCAGACTAGATGATAAAATCTTCTCAACCGAGTAATAACAGGCATTTCCCATATTTATTCTGCGTTTAATTTCCTCGTGAGTGTCATTTATATTTGTTACTGTTGCTCCAAGATATTTGAATTTTTCCACCCCTTCGAAGGATAAATCTCCAATTTTTATATTTCCATTTCGTACAATATTCTGGTCACGAGACATAATCATATACTTTGTCTTTTCGGGATTTACTTCCAAACCTATCTCTTTACTTGCTTCAAGTAAAATTTCCGTGTTTTCCCTAATCGTTTATGGATTTTCTCATAACATATTCACGTCATCCGCATAGACAAGCAGCTGATGTAACCCGTCCAATTCCAAACCCCGCCTGTTATCCTGAACTTTCCTAATGGCATATTCTAAAGCG